>NW_015506580.1:130435-168278 GCF_001515645.1 Sinocyclocheilus grahami
ATGCTGTCTAATCGCTCTCGCTGTACTTTGGTGTTACACACAGACCAGTCTGTGCAGTGCTGCTTCAGTCCAACACCTTTTGTGTTTTATTAGGAGATGCACAACAGTTCTTCTGTGGCTTTATAGGTAATATTTTCACGTACACAATTTAGCAAAATCAGACAATATTGTGTCTAACATATACCACAATATTAACTTCTTATTATTGAATTGCTGTAAATAAATATCACATTTGCAATTGGTCAGTGTTCAAAAAATACTGGGAAATCTCTTCATGTAGCCCTACAAGAGTGATTACTCATAAACTGTTTTAGAGAAGAAAAAAATCACCCACTGACTTTCAAAGCTGCTACATACAGTAGTAACGACTTTCTACTTCGAGGACCTTGATAGAAATGTAGTGGAGTGAAAAGTACAATATTTGTCTTTCAAATGTAGTGAAGTTAAAGTCATAAGTTCCCAGAAAAAATAATACTCAAGTAAAGTACAGATACTCAAAAAGTGTACTTAAGTACAATACTCAAGTAAATGCACTTAGTTACTGTCCGCCTCTGAATAATAATCAACAAAACTTAAACAATCACAACAGATAAAAATAAATAATGATGGGAACTTTGTAACTCAGTCTGTAAGAGTAGCTAACCGGTAATATTCAGAGGCGGACAGTAATGAATTATTTTTTACTTTACTCAAGTCATTTTAAAATGTATCTGTAGAGGTTTTCTTTGGAAAACTTGACTTCACTACATTCCAAAGCATAATGTCATACTTTTTACTGCACTTCATTTCATAAATAAATTGTTTTGTTTTACCTTTAATACTTAAGAACATTAAAAATGTAGTATTGTCTTGTACTCAAGTAAATCTTTGAATTACTTTTACTTGAGTAAAAGTAAGAAAGTAATAGATTTCTAATGTAATTAAGTATTAAATTATATTTTATATGAAACGTAGTGCAGTAAAATGTACAATATTATGCTTTGGAATGTTGTGAAGTAAAGTTTTCTAAAGAAAAATACTGTCCAATTAAAAAAATACTACTGAAAAGTAATTTAACAGCAGAGTAAAAATACTTCACTACTGTCCACCTCTGGTAATATTTGTAGCGCAACCTCTGAGCACATTATTCAATAGCACACTATTCCCAATTTCCATGTTACATCCACCCATATACCCCATAGAGTCTCTGAGCAGGTGACCTCATACTGTAAAGCTACTTAATTTTCTTCTCTTCTCGTTTTTCCCCCCTTTCTCGCCATAATCTAAAAACCTTCTCTCGCTGCCTTCTTATGCCATCATCCACCCTCTGTCTGTCCGTCCGCATCAGGAGTGTCTCGCTCTATGAAGGACAAGGTGACAAAGCCGACAGCGATGGCCCAGGGGCGTGTGGCCCACATGATTGAGTGGCAGAACTGGGGCATGCAGACGGTGGGCGTGGGGGGCAGTGGAACGGGACGTACCTCCAGTCTGCACCTCCAACAAGAGCGCAAGCTGGAGAATGACGCATACAGCGACCTCAGTGACGGAGAGAAGGAGGCTCGCTTCACTGCAGGTGAGAGACAGAGTGTTTAACAGATAGAAAGACCTTACACAAAATCTATTGCTTAGAAATTACTGAAGATGCTCAACATTCGAAAGACCCACAATGTGGAAGTGTATAGTGGTTCAACATCTAAATTGTTGTAGGTTCAACATCAGACACTTTCACTTGTAGTCTTTATAGTACTCACATTACTCGTATTCTTTATAGTATTTCCACAGTCAGGTGACAGAAGTGTGAGAATAATAAATAATTTAATAGATGATAATAAAGCAGTATTAAACTTATTGTTTTTATGCTTAAACCCTTTTTCGTCTTTGACCCATGTGTTTATTTATTTTTTTGCTTGTTTGTTTGTTTATGTATTCTTGGGTTCAATATGAACTACCATTCAAACGTTTTGGGTTGGTATGATTTTTAAATGTTTTTGAAAGATGTTTTACTCACCGAGGCTGCATTGTTTGATTTAAAAAAAATTTTTAATCATCAGTTTGAATTTTCAGCAGCCATTACTTCAGTTTTCAGTGTCAGAAATTTTCCTTCAGAAATCATTCTAATATGCTTCTGGAAACCTGATACTTTTTAACTCGGGATTCTTTGATAAATAAAAAGCTAAAGATTCTTTGATAAAGTAAAGAACAGCATCTATTTAAAATAGTTTTTTTGTTAACAGTGTAAAAATATTTTCAAGTAAAAAATATTACTGACCCCAAACTATTGAACTATAGAGTATATTTTAATCTATATAAATCATTATATATGGTCCAAACACAGGTGGTTTTAGTGGTTGAGGGTCAAATTAATATTAGTCACAAACATATTCCATAATTAGCCAATAACACCCTGTTACATTCAGAAGTTGAATAGCAATAGCATCAAAATACAAACAAGTATAAATACACAAATTATGTATTCATAAATGTAACTGTCCTGTTCTCACTTAAACTTTCTTATTCTTTCTTTAAAACTTAGCTACAGAAGAAAGTTTTGATGTGGTTTTATGGCCAACAATAAACAATGTAATCCTGAATTTGTCAGGTGTGCTTCAGCAGTTTGCGATCTCTGAGGCGACGCTGCTGGCCTGGAGCTCTATGGACGGCGAGAGCACAAGCGTTGGATCTAATCAGGGAAGCATAGCCCACCTGAGCGAGGCCAACCAGGAAAGCATCTCCAGCCGAGGTACTGACTACATTTCCCAGCATGCACCTGCAAGCTCAGAGAATTACTGTACCTCTTCCTACTGCGCTTTAGGCTGGAAACTTAGGAATAAAATCAATTTAGCAACAGAACTTCCGTCTCACAGTGTGAGCTCTGATGAGTGCTGCAATTATTCAGGCAACGTGCTGTCATAAACCACAATTAAACACATTCTCTCAACAACTTAGCTCATCTTTCCTTCTCAGCTCAAAGAATATGTGAAGAAGATATGGCTGAAATCCATGACTAATTCCATAACGACTGAAAAATTTGGCATTTTCTTTTGTTTTCCTTTATTTATTTAGTCCAACGCTAAGAGGCTTCTCTAAGAAGAAAGCTTTCCATTGAAAGCCCCCTAGAGTGAGGGTGGGATTGCCATATTGCATTCGGAATGCAGTGCACATTGGGTTTTGAATAAATGAATACCTATAGGTCAGGGACCCGTGACTCTCTGGAGAACAAGAACTAATCCACTGAACAGTTCAATACAGCCTTACAGACTCACATGAGAGCTCAGAACAACCAAAGCCATCTGCATGCCAAATGGCAACGCCATTTATGCTAAGGATTTAGCATAAATCCAAAATCTAAACCTCATTTTGCTTAATGAAGTACTGATTAGGTGATCACCTCAACCAAATATTTTTTTTTAATGAGGAAAGGTATAAAAACCACTGCTGTGGTTTTGTGGAGAAAGAAGGTTCTTCAGATTACAAAAAGGTAAGAAAGAGATGGTTCTTTAAAGAACCTTTGACTAAATGGTTCTTTGTGGAACTTAAAATGGTTCTTCTATGGCATCGCTTGAAGAACCTTTTGAAGCACCTTTATTTTTATGTGTTGTGGCTGGGTTGTTATAGGTCTGCATGACTCTCGATGTCTTAGGCCTAATTGAACGGAGGAATTATGGTATTCTTCTGTAGCCTGACGACGAGTAACTTTACGTTAACCGTTGTTCATGTGAACTCCAAAACAACCTGATGCTTTGTTTTTAGACTATTTGTGGGTGGCTGTTTGTTGTTTCACCTATCAATTCGTGTCGATAAAGTATAATAGGGTAAATCCTGTATAGTGATTTATCCTATATAGTGCTTGCATAAAGCAAGTAGTGCATACATTTGTAGCTGTTATGTATCTTTGTAAGTCATTGTAAGCCCTCTTTTGAGGCATGCGCAAGCGCACAAACCCACGGTATAGTTCGAACACTGCTGGGGGTGCTTCAGCAAGGCTGGAATCGGGCACATTTGTCTTTGTGAAAGGCGCACGAATCAAGCCATGTACAAGGTTGCCCTAGAAGAAAACTTTCTTCTGCTCTTACAATGTTCCCCAACTCTGAGGACTGGTTTTTCCAGCAGGACAACGCTCCCTGACACACAGCCAGGTCAATCAAAGTGTGGATGGAGGACCTCCAGATCAAGATCCTGTAGCATTGCCAGCCCAATCTCCAGACCTGAACCCCACTGAAAACCTCTAGAATGTGATTAAGAGGAAGATGGATGATCACCAGCCATCAAACAAAGCCGAGCTGCTTGAATGTTTGCGCCAGAAGTTGTATAAAGTCACCCAACATCAATGTGAAAAACTGGTGGAGAGCAGGCCTAGATGCATGAAAGCCCTGACTGAAAATCAAGGTTATTCCACCAAATATTGATTTCGGAGCTCTTACTAAGTTAAAACATTAGTATTGTGTTGTTTAAAAATTAATATTAATTTGTTTTCTTTGCATTAATCGAGGTCTGAAAACACTGCATCTTTTTTGACCAGTTATTTTAACCAGTTGTAATTTTCCGCAAATAAATACTCTAAATGACAATATGTTTATTTGTAACTTGGGAGAAATGTTGTCCAGAGAAACCGATAATTTTGCAGTGGTCTCTTAATTTTTTCTAAAGCTGCAAGTCTTTCCTGTCACTTTAGATCAATTTAATGTATCTTTGCTGAATAAAAGTTTAAATTTCTTTAAAAATATATTCTATTCTATTCTATCGAAAAGTATTGCTAAAAAAAAAATCTTATTAACATCAAACTTTTCAACTGTATCACTTTGTATAAAAGCATATGAATATGAATAAATGTAAATGTACATTACAGTAAAAAAGTACTGATAAATTAAAAAATTAAAAACAAATAAATGACTTTTTGTTTCCCAAAATGTGTGTGCTACTTGTATTTATGCTTGTTAGTTTTATAGTATTGCATCATTCCTCTTGAATCACTTGTAATGAAATCATTTGTGAGTCAAGTTGTTTGCTGTAGAGCACAAATCAGTTATTTCTGGGGTTTCATTCCAATTAGGATGCTGCCATAGAAGGTCTATAGAGAGAAAAAGGGCAAGAGAAGAATAAACTCAGTGGGCAGTCTATGTACAAGTGAGTGTTATGCTACATTACAAAGCCATTTCCTCAGTAAATAAAGCATCTCATTTCTGCCCTGCCGGAGGGGTGAAATGAGTGAACACTCATTTTCGTTTTACAATGATGGCCGTGGCGTAAACTGAGGCAAGAGATTTCACCAACAGAAATAGAATGTGCAGTTATTATTATTCAGCATTGTTTTATAATCGGATATAATTTAGAAAATATTGTGCCGTTGCGTGCAGATGAGGCTGAAAAGTCACAGAATTTGGCTCAAAATGAAAATAATGGAAATTTCGAGGCTTTGTTATGGATGTGGGCTCAAATATATTAATATCTGCACATTGTGTCCAATCAAAGCATCATAAAAGTCTTTTTAAGAGCTATGACTATGACATAAAAGTGAATCTAAAAGCAGCCAAATGATGAAACATGTCAAATAATATCATTTATTTTACTTCTTTGATTTAATTTGACAACCCTTTATTTGTTTTTCTAAAGAATATTTTCCTTTGAAGACTTTAGTTCATACCTAATCCATATGCAGGACGCTGATCAATAATAATTGTTTATGGCTCTCTGGAATACTTGATTCTGATTGGTTTTGGTAATGTATTTCCTTCATACTGTAACTGTGTTAGTTTAATTTCTCTCATGTTACTCTGGGTTCTCTTTCATCTAACATAATGAAAGAATTTCAACTCAGATCAATATTTCACATCCACTTATTTATTTATTTGGTAAGTAGCCATATAATAATCACCAGACGACAACTCAGATCAGCACAGGCTGTGAGGAAAATGATCTGAGATTTAGAACTAGCATTCTGTAAAATATACAGAATGTTACCCTTGAAGTTTGTAATATTTTCTTTTTCTCTGTCTCTTTCAGACCAGATAATGCACCATTCTTCTGCAGAGGTGTGGCCTCACAATTACATCTCCCAGGGTCTTTATTGCCTTTCTTCCTCTGATGCTTGGGAGCCAATTAGTAATGAACAGTCAGGTGTGGCCTCTCCTGCCACCGGTTCATATGTCATGGCTGTCGGGACTGAGGGAGGATATGACCCAAATTCAGCAGCTCACTTCCTGTCACAACAGCAACAGCAGCAGCAGTATCAGAACCAGTTTCAGCAGATCCAGCACCTGCACCAGATCCATCAATACCAGCAGCAACAGCTCCTGCAGTATCAACAACAGCAACAGGTGAGTGAGAACACTACAACTCCCATAAGCCCCTGCAACAATAACAGGTGCTTTACAGGTGAGTCATAAAACTACAAATCCCATAAGGCCTGTTTCATACTGCATGTGTAAGCAGTGCGTGAGCTGTGCATGTTTATTTAATCACCCACATTAACAGATCTATTCATTTATTTAAAAGTGCAATTCAGTGACTTGCACCTCCTCTATGATCAGAATGTTTGTAATCCTGAATTCAATTTCATTTAGATTTTTTTTTATGGGCATGAAGTCAAAAAAGTTAGTGTGACACAAGTGTCCTGATATCATAATAAATAAATAAGAGTATTCAGTTCTTGAAAAGAAACCATTCAGTTGTCTGACATATTCTTTTATAATTTTTTTCTTAGAAAAATAAATAAATAAAATATGAAATAGTGGTTTAAAAAATGGTTAAAAAAGAAGAAAAAAGAAAAAGAAAAAATGGTAACACTTTACGATAAGGTCCTATTAGTTATTTAGTTAATTCACTTACAATAAGTAATACATGTTACAGGATTTTTTTATCTTTATTAACATTAGTTAATAAAAATAACACTGTTTATTGTTAATTAATATTAGCTCACGTTCATTAAATAATATTAACAGATACAACTTTTAATTTTAATAATTAAACATAAACTAAGATGAATTAATCTTTAAAAAGGTTAATAATCTTCAAAACGATGAATAAATATTATTTGTTAATGGTAGTTAATTAACTAACAATAAGCAATACACGTTACTGTATTTTTTATCTTTATTAACATTAGTTTAATAAAAACAACATTGTTTATTGTTATTTCATATTAGCTCATGTTCATTCAATAATATTAACGTATACAACTTAATTTGAACAATTTATTAGTTATATATAATTATTTATATATACAGTATATATATATATATATATATATATATATACAGTGGTGTAAAAAAGTGTTGCCCCCTTCCTTATTTTCTTATTTTTTTTTAATGTTTGTCACACTTTAATGTTTCAGATCATCAAACAAATTTTAATATTAGTCAAAAATAACACAAGTAAACACAACATGCAGTTTTTAAATGAAGGTTTTTATTATTAAGGGAAAACAAAATCCAAAACTACATGGCCCTGTGTGAAGAAGTCTTTGAATGTTGAAATTAACATTAATAATAAATCTTAAATAAAATCTTTTTCATCGTTAACTAATTAACAACCGGAACCTTAATGTAAAATATTATTGGAAAAATGTTAATAAAACTGGCAATAATCATTTTATAATTTATGGCCATTATGAAATTCTCAACTCACATTATTTTGAGAATAATAGAAATCACATTATTTTTTGTACAAAGCATTTTTATGTAGCAGAATCTTTGCATCATCATCTCCTGTAATAGTAACAGAGTTGTCATAAAATGTATCTTCCATATGCCTCTTCAACAACAGTTTGTTGGCACATTGACATAATACTCCCATAAGGCATTGCTGCTGCTAGTTTCAACAACAGGTGAGTTACAAAACTGCCATTTCAATTAGCATCTACTGCAACGACATCTCTTGCTCTGCTGGCTGCAGCATCATGTTGGCGTTGAACAGCACAGGTCCCAGTGGCCATTTCAACAGCAGCCCCAGGATCAGCAGTAAAAACTTGGTTCCGTCAGGTTCCATCATTCAGCCTTTAACCAGAAGCCATTGATCGTCACAGTAGTTGAGGTCTCACTGGAGCAAATGGGGAATTAAACACTACAAATCCTATCAATAACACAATAGTAACACAATAGAGCACAAGTCGGGTTCTAAATGTAAATAAAAAAAAATTACTAAAAAATAAACAAAATTATGTATAAACGTTTCAAGACCTACCATGAGCTCTGTGACTCCAAAATGATGATATATGCTTCCCTAGAAGACATTGCTCACTGTGATTTCAACTTGATGTTTGATATTTTTGCCAAAAATGTGCAGCAGTGATTGCCCATTCCCATGAAACATTGCAAATAAAAAATCTATTTGTATAAGCTGGGGTAAGAAAAAACTAAATTGTCGGATGAAATAGATAGATAGATAGATAGATAGATAGATAGATAGATAGATAGATAGATAGATAGATAGATAGATAGATAGATAGATAGATAGATAGATAGATAGATAGATAGATAGATAGATAGATAGATAGATAGATAGATAGATAGGACAACGGATAGAATGTTAGAACGACAGACAGACAGACAGACAGACAGACAACTGTAAAAAAGATTTGTATATTTTAAAAACTTTCTTGGAAGTTTTTAGAATTGTGTGGAAAAACAGTATGTCCAGCTATAGACAGGCTCTAAAAGCTGCCAGGGCCGAGCATATCCACAAACTCATAGAAAATAACCAAAATAACCAAAACAATCCAAGGTTTTTATTTAGCACAGTGGCTAGATTAACAAATAACCAGACGCCACCCGATCTAAATATTCCCTCACAGTTTAATAGTAATGACTTTATGAATTTCTTCACTGATAAAATAGATAACATCAGAAATACAACAACAAATGTAGATTCTACAGCGTATAATACTTCAGCTTCATTCATCGCACCCAAAGATAAACTGCAGTGCTTTACAGCTATAGGACAGGAAGAGCTAAATAAACTTATCACTGCATCTAAACCAACAACATGCCTGTTAGATCCTGTACCCACTAAATTACTGAAAGAGTTGTTACCTGTAGCAGAAGAACCGCTTCTCAATATTATTAACTCGTCGTTGTCTTTAGGTCACGTCCCAAAAACATTCAAGCTGGCGGTCATTAAGCCTCTTATTAAGAAACCACAACTAGATCCTAGTGAACTGGCTAATTACAGACCCATCTCAAATCTTCCTTTTATGTCTAAAATTTTAGAAAAAGTTGTGTCTGCTCAATTGTGCTCCTTCCTGCAAAAAAATGATCTCTATGAAGAATTTCAGTCAGGTTTCAGGCCCCACCATAGCACAGAAACTGCACTTGTTAAAATTACAAATGACTTGCTTCTTGCGTCAGACCAAGGCTGTGTCTCATTGCTAGTTTTACTTGATCTTAGTGCTGCATTCGATACTATAGATCATGACATACTGATAGATCGATTACAAAACTATACAGGTATCCAAGGGCAGGCTTTAAGATGGTTTAGATCCTACCTGTCCGATCGCTACCACATTGTTCATTTAAATGGGGAGTCATCTCAATTATCACCAGTAAAATATGGAGTGCCACAAGGATCTGTCCTAGGTCCTCTGCTATTTTCGATATACATGTTGCCCCTTGGTAATATTATTAGGAAATACGGGATTAGTTTCCACTGTTATGCTGATGATACTCAACTATATATCTCAACAAGACGAGATGAAACTTCTAAATTATCTAAGCTAACGGAGTGTGTTAAAAATGTAAAAGAATGGATGACCAATAATTTTCTCCTATTAAATTCGGATAAGACAGAGATATTACTTATTGGACCAAAAGACAGTACGCCGAATCTCGTGGATTACAATTTGCAACTAGACGGATGCACGGTTACCTCCTCTACAGTCAAAAATCTGGGTGTTATATTAGATAGCAACTTGTCTTTTGAAAATCACATTTCCCATGTTACAAAAACAGCATTCTTCCATCTTAGAAACATTGCCAAGTTACGAAACATACAGTTACAAGTCCTTACCAGGTCAAGAAAATTTAATTTTACAGTCTCTGCACTGGCTACCTATTAAGTTCCATATCAGTTACAAAATATTATTACTTGCCTATAAGGCCCTTAATGGGTTAGCTCCTGCGTACCTAACTAGTCTTCTACCACGCTACAATCCATCACGCTCCCTAAGGTCGCAAAATTCTGGACTTTTGGTAGTACCTAGGATAGCAAAGTCCACTAAAGGAGGTAGAGCTTTTTCGCATTTGGCTCCCAAACTCTGGAATAGCCTTCCTGATAACGTTCGGGGTTCAGACACACTCTCTCCGTTTAAATCTAGATTAAAGACACATCTCTTTGGCCAAGCATTCAAATAATGCATCTCATAATCTCGTACTGCAGTTATATCGTTATTATTCTTTAGCCTGAGTTAAACAAATCAATTTTGCTTGGTTGGAACAGCAGCTACTTACCAGGGATTGACATCCCGTGGTAACTAGGATTTACACAAGCTTCAGTCTGGATCCAGAACACCTGAGAAGAGATGATGCCAACCCCTCCGAGGACCTCAGATGATGCCAACCCTGAAACAACATACAGAACTACCACATTTTGCTATAAGTTTGATTGCATCATATAATAATTGCCGTTAATAGTGTTCATCTTAT
Source organism: Sinocyclocheilus grahami (assembly GCF_001515645.1). Lineage (NCBI taxonomy): Eukaryota > Metazoa > Chordata > Actinopteri > Cypriniformes > Cyprinidae > Sinocyclocheilus > Sinocyclocheilus grahami. The sequence goes on from NW_015506580.1 coordinate 141,049, forward strand.
TTGATTACATCTTTAATTGATTTTTCCGTACATTTCTGCCATATGAACATTAACTGACAGTCACCACTGATAAGCTACCACTAAATATTGTAGAAACTTAATTTGCTGTAAAGTAGCTTTGCAACGATTTGTATCCTGAAAAGCGCTATACAAATAAACTTGAATTGAATTGAATAAATATATTATCTAATTAAACTACTGACATATGATCATTATATATACTATAATTTCTTATCAGTTATTGCTATTGTTTTATGAGATGCTTAGTTCATTGCTTATAATATTTTTAATAAATATGCAAATTTATTTATTTTGCTTAAATCAAAGTTTGTAATTTTGGTTGCTGGTTGGTTTGGTTCATGTGAATTTTTTGGCATGGATAACATGAATGGGAAAAAGAGGCAGCTGAAAGAGTGGCTTGTGCTCTGTTACCGCAATGGAAACTTGAGCTGTTTTTCGGTCTATTTGCAGATCTTGGAGCAAAGACTACAGAGTGCCACTCAGTCTTTACAAGCTACTCCCAACAGCACCATCCACAGCCTGCCTCCCCTCACTCACCCGCCATTAGTGGATCTGTGGGGGGCAGCGCAGACAGAGGCCTATCAGGCAGACATGGTGGGCTACATGGGTATGCCTGTAGCAGTAGATGGAAATCTAACAGCCCCCTCAGAGGAGGTGACGACAGATCACTCACCTTTACTGGAAGCCCAGGAGGAGGAAGAGATCAAAGTGAGTGAATAATAATAATAATAATAATAAAATAAAACGTGCAGGGGCCCTTACATGACACTTAAGCCAAATATCTGAATGTTTTTGCACTAAAAACAAAATATCAAGTGATATCTGCTAGACTTTTTCTCAAAACTAACTTCACTTTTCTAGAAATCTCTTGACCAACTGGTCCCAGCATAATTGTTAGTGTATGTATGAAGTCAGCAATCTCAAGTTTACGCAGACGTCATAACAGAGTAACCACAGGTGTAGTTCATCACATTAACTATGAACATAATCCACTTACAATTGACAACTACACTGAGTCTAAAATCAGTGATGGTGTGGTTAATTAAAACTATCAAAATAAGTTTTTGTTCATTGCAATAAACCTCCAATAATCTCCAATAAAAGAGCTTTGTGCTTCTGATAGGAAACAAAGCCTCATCTTTCAAATTCTGTCCATTCTATCATGAAATTCAAACAATGAATGCAGCTTTGATGCTTTTAAATGTGTCGACAGTGCCACAGTTCAAGCGGTATCGTCTCTTCAACTTTAATACAAGTTATGGCATGAAATAAACATGAATAGAACAGCATCTCAACAGACAGTTAATATGAAAAAAAATTTTTTTTTTGAAAAAATGCTATTTCTGTCAGCAGCTAGAAAATGAGAAGTTTCTATAACTCCTCTCACTGTTGGAATCAGGTATGAGTCACAGTTTAAATCAGTTCTTACAGCTACAGTGTGCAACTTTTCTAGTGCTGAAGTGTGTAATTTCTGTGCCAACAGCATCACCAAAAGAAACTGCAAAAATAATGACTGTTTTCAGACAGGTTTTTTTAAAACTCCCCCCTGCTGTTATTGGTCAGGCCAATGGATAATCCCGCCCCAACAACAATCAACAATCAGTGCCATTTTTTAATAATGCACATGTGCATAAATGTGTAAGGGAACCTATTAATACTTCACCATTCACCTGTGAGTGACATCAATAACAGCAGTCCTATATTGTTGAACCAGCATGGAAGTACGGCAAGTGTCGCTAAAACAACTTTCAACAATGGTCTGTTTATTTGAGTCCCAAATGTTATTTGTTAAGTGTTATCCCAACACAAAACCTGTTTAAGTCTCATTCCAGCCACTAAACAAAATTGCAAAACAAATGTTTTGAAAGTTGTTTTGTGAATTTGTTTAGTGCCACTTTTGGCACAGAAATTACACACTGCAGCTGTAAACAGGAAATGACATGTACCCAGTCTAACATCCAGCCTCTTTTCCAGGAGGAAGAGGTAACGTTATGTATGGAACCAGAACCAGTAACATTAATTCCATCTCCAGTAACGCAGGAAGTGACCTCGACGGGAGGAAGCAGTCCAGGCCAAGCCCCTGGAGAATTCAGCACAGAGCGCAAGGCGTTTGATGTCTCACCATCTGTAATTGAAGAGCTTGAGGAAAAGGAGGAGTCAGAATCATCATCTGTAGACGTCACGGCAACCAACTAAGTGGCCGGCATGAGACTTAAGCTGGTTAGACATTTCAATCAGCTTAATCAAACAATACCAACTCCTATTTCAGGAATCAAACACCATTGTGATGGAATTCAAGTGACTGCTCGAACCCAAAATGGAAAAGCAGAACTGAAAGTTACTGCACTGCTTACGTGAACACTATGATACTTTTTTGTAAGCCTTATATTATGGATGTCTGAAAAAGGAAGGCACAGAATGGGAATGAGAAATCCTTGGAACTGGGAGAGGAGAGATGGAGGAATACTCACCGTGTTTGGAATGGAGTGATAGAGTTGGAGGTATGTAATTCAGGACGATGAATTTGAAGAACATTCGCTTAAATATGTGCATGCTTTTACAAGGAGTGTTGGCACTCGTTATTCAAAATAAAGAAACTATAGTTAATAAACCATAATGATTATAATAATACTATTATTTTCTAAGAAAACAACAACAAAAAATAAATATACAATTGTAAAATAGACAGTAAACACAAGCTTTTTCAACCCATGCCCTTCAGAACATCAGTTCCCACAAAGACACATCATAAGAGATCACATACACTCAATACAACACAAATTCCCTCTTTTCCTCTTCAGTTTTCGCTCTGTATACTTCCAAACACACCCCTTTATATGTAAAAGACTGGATTTGGCCATCTACAGTGGGTACGGAAAGTATTCAGACCCCCTTAAATTTTTCACTCTTTGTTATATTGCAGCCATTTGCTAAAATCATTTAAGTTCATTTTTTTCCTCATTAATGTACACACAGCACCCCATATTGACAGAAAAACACAGAATTGTTGACATTTTTGCAGATTTATTAAAAAAGAAAAATGGGAGAAACACAGGTTCAACACAGAAGTTTCTGTGGTGTAAAACATAAAAACCAATTAACTGAAACCAACCACTCATCTACACAGTTCTGTCGGCTGTTTATTCAATATGTACGGTATTCAGACCCTCATAAACTCAAGCAAATAGATTCAAAAAGTTTGGAGTCAGTACGATTTTTTCAATGTTTTTGGAAGAACCCTTTTTTCACCAGGGCTGCATTTTTTTTATCAAAAATGCAATATAAAAACAGTAATATTATGAAGTATTATTACATTATAACATAACTGTTTCTATTTTAGTATTTTTCTAAATTGTATTGTATTCCTGTGATGGCAAAGCTGAATTTTCAGCAGCCATTACTCCAGTCTTCAGTGTCACATGATCTGTCAAAATCATTATCAATCTTGAAAACAGTTGTGCTGCTTATTATTTTTGTGGAAACCGTGGTAGATAGATAATAAATAAGAAAGTTCAAAACAACAGCATTTATGTTCAATAGAAATCTCATAGATATGTATTTAGTGTTACTTTGGATCAATTTAATGCATCTTTGCTTAATAAAAGAATTAATTTCTTTCAAAAAACTTACTGACCCCAAACTTTTCAATGGTAGTGTACAAACACTAATATATACACCTATACCTGTGATGTTCTCTCATACTGCCATACAAAGGAGAAATGCAGTAACTACAGCAAAACTGGAACTGAGAAAAATTCAATTGGTTGATTTATTGACTGATTTGATTTTCAATTTTAATACTGTTTTGGCTTTGTATGGCAGCATAGCGACTTTTACTGTTCTTAAATTAAGCTAATTATACTGATTAAATCGCTCAAACTCTTACATACAGCTTTTAACATTTTTAGATTTTATTTGCCACATAATTAGACCCATTATTATTTAGCATTTATTTTAATTTATTTTATATTTAATTTATTTATTTTTAGTTAATTTTTGTAGTTGTAATATGAACTTTTTCACACGCACACATACTCACAGATATATTTCATACTGGATTGTAACATAGAGTGCTTCCCTCTCTGTGTGTCATTTGGCATGCATGATGTTTGTCAGTGTACTCTGGAGTCCTATACAAAATTGTATAGATATTTGCACTGGACCTCAGTACTCTGAGCTGAGCTTGAGAAGGACTCTGTGAGATCTGTGTGTTTAGCGACTTGATTGGCTGGGGGGTGGGGACTTTTTTGCACTGGCATTGGTTGTTGGGAGAAGGACAGATGCCTTTTAGAAAATTGTTTTATGAGACAAAAAGTCACTTCCCCCTGAACTTGAGTTCTGATCCCAGATTTCTCATTTTCTTTTAATCACATGGAATTTTTTGTTTTTGCTCTGGTTTAGTCAAACATTGGCTTCAGGATGGTTTTGAAATATCTAGATTAAATGAACTCTGATCCAATTATTTGTTATTAGCTTGTTTTCATGATAAATGACAACTGAGAGGAGAAAGATGGATAGGTGATGCCTCATAACCTCAAATTACAAAAATAGAAGAATACTACAGTAAACATTTTTGTCAGAACAGTCCTGTTGGCGACTCGTACATGTACTTATTGTTACACTTGCAGGACCAGTTCTTGATGACTACTTAATTTTTATTATAAAGCATGTCATAATTTCTGTTCCAAAACATGTATTCCATTGCCTACAGTTCTTTTCACTAGCTATCAAGGGAAGAATAGAACAGGACCTGGATTCACATGCTGTAAATATCCTTTACCAAGATAACAAGGAAAAATGTTTCCGCAGAATGAGAATGGAAATGGACTTTGATTCGAGTTCAAAGTGACCTCATGAAAAACTCAGGCCATTTGGAATTTCGAACTGCACAGGTGTCTTCCTGATTGTCATGGTCATTGATTATACAGTAACTATGATGCTACAAATTTTGCATTGACTGTGTATTTGTTCGTAAACGAACATGAAGCATATGCGTCCCAAAGTAGGAGCAGACGTCCGGTTCAGAAACAGAAGTAACTACATCATCCTGCATTGTGATGTCATGAATGATTCACTAAGGATTTTTTTTTTAAACATTTGAAAAAAGAAAACAATGTCTACCAGTTATTACGACGGTTTCTTTGGAGGACACATGGTTCAACTTTGATGATTGTGTGTAATATAAACTTGAGAAGAAGAAATAGCATTAATAGCTATATGAAGTGTGTTGACTTGAATGAATTGATTTATTGACTGATTCTTTATGCAATGTTGGGACAATGTTTATTTTTCTACAGAATTGTGTGCACTCCCTCCTGTATATGTTGGGGTACATATTATTTCACTGCTGGACTCCTGAGGAGGCTCTGACAGATTTTTGTGCACAGTATTTGTGTACCTTTTGTCACTGAAAAAAAAATCATACACACTTTCTTAAACATCTTGTTGTATGTCATAAGGTTAATGTTTTATACTAGCCTGTATAAAAATACATAACAACAGAGTCTACATCATTGCATAAACCAACCGTAAAACTGAAACATAACTGTTATATTTTGATTTGGTGTCATAAGTTCTTATATTACGTGAAGCATACAGAACTCCAAAAGTTGCTCACATGAAATAATATGTGCCCATTTATTTATTTAAGAATTATATAGGGGAGGGATTTAACTTTGCAGCCTGTATGATATCTATTTGTTATTTTCAGATAAATGCACCTTTGGTTGTAATGGTATCCCTTTGGCTTGGTGAGAATATTTCAGACATGTAATCATTCATCTTCCTTCATTTATTTTGAATCATGAAGCAAAATGATGTCAAACATAAAGGTTTCTTTTATCTTCAAGTATGTTCAGGTGATCAAGTAATTAGGAGATTCTGACTGTGACAAAAGTCACTGCAGAACTCGTTAAGGATTATGAACTTGAAATTTGATTGCGCTCATATTTGTCAGGTATTGAGCCCGGGAAGTCACCTGTAAGAGACTTCTGCAATCCGTTCCCAAAGGTTTTGCAGATCCGTGGGAATGGATTTTGAAACTGAGGCCACAGATTTGTGTCTTGTGTTTATTTGATTTCATTCATTCGTTTGTTTTTGTTTTCCCCCCTCATCTCACGATTACTTTAAGCCTGTCTTGGCATCGTGCGGATTACTAAAACCGGTGCTAATTTTGTCTTAATCTTTATCACATCGCAGACTCATTCTTATTTTATAAAAAAGCAACTGGTGCCATCTTGCATTTCAGTTATGAAATTGGATTGAAAATAACCTCAGAGTACTTCAGTTTTACTGTAAAGTTGTAGCAGTGTTAGTCTTGTTGCTTAGCCGACTATCGGAACATGAAAACAAGTCACCAGTGTTTCTTAGTAAGAAATACATAGGTTTTAAAGGAATTATGAATGCACACTTTGTCACCTGAGGGATATTAAATTACCTTTATGTTCCTCACCCATGACTCTGCGACCCTATTAAAAAACCCAGCATATGCTGGTTAGGTATGTTTTGACGCTGGGATGCTGGTTTAAGCTGGTCCTTGGCTGGTTTATGCTGGTCCTTTGCTGGTTTATGCTGGTCCTTTGCTGGTTTAAGCTGGTCCTTTGCTGGCTTCAGCTGGTCCTTTGCTGGTTTAAGCTGGTCCTTTGCTGGTTTGCTGGTCCTTTTGCTGCTGGTTAATGCTGGTCCTTTGCCAGCACATGACCAGCATAAACCAGCAAAAGGACCAGCTTAAACCAGCAAAGAACCAGTTTAAACCAGCAAAGGACCAACTGAAACCAGCATCAAAACATACCTAACCATCATATGCTGTTTTTTTCAACAGGGGAGCCTGGTCTCATGAATGGACTCTTCATGATCGGACAATTGATTGATTCATTGTCAATTCAAGTGCACCAACTTCTTTATTTACTCTGTTGTGCCTGTAAATCCACTACCATATTTTCATGATTCCATCTCTGACAAATGCCTCAAAGATTTTAATCATATAATCAACCCATCAAATTGACACGGCAATCACACGAAGCCAGGTCATGCTGCTGCAACCAAAGGAGTGATGTAATGTTCTCTTTTATTGCTTTTTATGTAAGATAAGGAATATACGAATGAATAAATAACACAAAGCCAAATGTATTTCCTTGGATGCAGTTGTTTATCATTTGTGTTGTTTACAGATGAACTGATTTCAACTGGATTTTTTTTTGTACGATTCTACTGCCGTTTCACTACAAAACTGTCTGTTGGCATGATGCTGTAAGTGGTCCGTTGGTCTACCTCTCTCTTTCTCGCTGTTAACTAGCGCTCTTGTCTTTCTCTCTTCCCCTTCGTATGTTAGCTGTCTGTTACTCAAACCCTGTGTTGCCTCCTCTTGGTCTAAGAATCATATTCAGAAGTAATACTTTGGATAAGAAACATTATTGTGATAACATTTGTTTATGATAACGCTGAAATACATGGAGTCAACATGTTCAGCAAGCTATACAGACACAAATCCAGTCATTTGGGACTGACTGAGCTGTGATATAAGAAGTACGTATATCTATGCATGCTTTACTGAAGGTTTTAAGATGGTTCTTCCAATGTGCTCTTTCTCTTCCTCCATCGGACTCTTTCTTACCCATCTCTTTTTCCTGCACGAACAAAATACCTCCCTGACCTTCAAGAATACTGCTATTCCTTTATTTCCCCCCCAAAATAATGAAGAATAAATGAAGCAAACAAAGCATTATTTTGTATTTGTGTATTTTTAAGACGTGACAAAAAAAGTCTGCATGCTCTTCAGACCATTAAAACAAATAAAATTTCATCAGATATTCATCAATAGTTAAAATAATCAAACAAAGATTTAAAGTCATGACTTTATAGCTTAAATTATGCAGTAAACAAATCAGCTTCCTGAATGAATATACCAGGTTCAGCACAAGATCAATCAACATTATTTGTGGCACAAAAATAATTTTACTCCTTATATACAAAAAGCAAAAATCAAGGTTACAGTGAGGCACTTTCAGTGGAAGTGAATGGGGCCAATACACTGATGTTACAATGTTTCAATATTATAGCTACAAGGCATAAAAAATATTAATGTGAACATGGTTTTAGTGTGAATAAAATAACTAACTTTTCGTGTGTAGAATTAAAAGTTCACAACTTTGATACCATGACAACGTAATGTATAAACACAAACCCTAAGACGACAATAACAATTATGATTTAAACAGCTTTATAGCTAAAAAAACAAAACAAATTTTAACAGAAGAATTAATGCAAGTGCTTTTATAAAATTATAAGCTTCTTCTTTAAATCCAAAAACTGACCCATGCTTAACTGAACAAAGATTTTTGCTTTTTTTAAATAAATAGAGGACTATTTTTTGTTCTTATGAATATTGCCACAAATGTTGTCGATTGAGCCAGTGCTATTTTAGTATTGTGTATACTATTATAACATTTACAGCTTTTATTATAGCTATATTTTTTTTTGTTTGATTAATTTTAGTTAAAAAAGGGTAACACATTACAATAAGGTTCCATTAGTTAACTATATTTCATGCATTAACTAACAATGAGCAATACATTGTTACAGTATTTATTAATCTTTGTTAATGTTAATTAATAATACAGCTGTTTATTTAGTCCATGTTAGCTCAGGTCCATTAAATAACATTAATAGATAGAACTTTTGATTTTAATAATATGTTGGAATTAACATTAACTAAGATTAATAAATGTTTTAGAAGTATTTTTCATTGTTAGTTTATGTTAACTAATGTTAACCAATGGAACTTTATTGTAAAGTGTTACAGTAAAAAAAAAAAAAAAAAGCTTCCAAGCTTTATAATGGCAGTGAATGGTGGTCGAGGTTTTGATATGGATATTTTTCTTACACAAACACATTTCAGGTGGCCTTTATTTCCCCCCCCCCCCGGAGCCGTGTGGAGCACTTTTTATGATGAATGGATGCACTTTATTTTGCTCCAAAATCTCGAGCACCATTCACTGCCATTATAAAGCTCAGAAGTCATTGCTCAGATTGTATTTGTCTGAAAGAAGAAAGTCATATACACCTAGAATGGCTTGAGGGAGAGAAAACCATGGGCTAATTTTTATTTTTGGGTGAACTATCCCTTTAATTTGATTTAATTTAAACTAACGTTTTTCATCTAATTTGTATGCATTATTTCAGCTTTATTTCAATTACCAAAATTATTATAGCTAACATTAACACTGAATTGAGTTTAACTTGAATATTGAACCTGAAATATTGCTTTAAATTGCATATCTATACAGTAAAAAAGTTTGATCAGGGAACCTAAAATGTCAAAAAATATAGTATGACTGAATTAACCTGACTACATTAGGTTACACTAAGACAAGGGTCAGATCAGATGCAAATAGCTTGTTAAGGAAACAAATCTTTCATTTTTACAGTGATATAATATCAGGTACAGCAGACAAACACAGGGATCGACTAGCAAAGAGAGAGAAGACATTCAGTGAGATGTGTCAGACCGACTGTCCATATGTACAAATGTATAGACAACAAAAGAAACACAAGTGAAAAAACATCTAGAAAGAAAGAGTATAGAGAGTCTTGTCCGGAGAGTAGAGAATCAACCAACAAGTCCGATGCTGCAGCTCTCGTGCACCAGCGCTGTGGCTCGTGCTGGGCTCAAAGGCGGCACCATAATATGGTTTGCCTCCCCCTGGAGAGCTGAATTTGAGAAAATGACAAACAATAGACCTATAAAGGCTCCTCATCACTCTCTCTATCAGTATCCGCCTCTCCTTCGGGCACAGAATGAAGAGAGGAGAGAGGGACTGTGGAAGAAGAAGGGGAAGGCAAATGCTCCTGAGAGGTGCTGACGGTACTTCTGCTGCTGTTGTCCGTGGCGATATCACACTCTTTGTCGTCTATCTGGAGACAACTATCAGCAGACTCGTCTTTACTTTCTCTTTTCACTCCCTCACTCCACAGCTCTCTGTCCCTTGTGGGAGAGGACGGGACGGAAGGGGAATGAGAAGGCTTTTTGGCCTTGCGTCTCGCGTCTCTGAAACTGGCCAGAGGAGGACGAAGTCGCACTCCGCTACGAGTCGACCCCTCGATTGCTTTCTGAAGCTGGAAGAGAGAAGCAAAATAATTTACTCTAACACTCTAGCATATGATAGAAAGTATGCAGAAATGCATGTAGACAGAGATGATAAATCATCTTTACCTCTTTTAGTGCGACCACCCCAACCAGTTTACCAATACTAGTTACATACGCATGACTGAGACCCAGGAGAGAGAACAGGGTGTGGGTCTGAAACGAACAAGCAAACGTTATATTTATGTACAGTATGTATGTGTATATATTAGGGCTGTCGATTTAACACATAAAAAAGATACAATTATTAGTGCATTTAACATACAAGCCCTGCCACAGACCTACGTAGGTTATCTTACATTTCATACAGTTGATTAGTGATAAACATGATCCACTGTGTGATGCAGTTAGAATGCCCCTAAAATTCAAGATATTGGGGCAATAATAACCCTGTATGAGTTTTTGTCTCATATTTAAATTATCGGGTGAACCAATGATTCTATGGCTCGTTCATAAAGAGAGCCATTTACTCCATTCCTGAATAAATCCGCTGTTTGAAGGAACCAAATGAATGAATGACATTTACTGCCACCAACTGGCAGTTTTAGTTTCTTATTTCGAGTATCATTTTATTAAAGAATAATTTCGTATTTACATATTACTAAAACATTAGTAATCTCAATCTCGGCATTATTTATGCAATTGTAATTGCAGTGTAAATGCATTCATGCCACCTCCGAGCTGCAATACACAGGCTGTAAATATAAATTCAATTCAGATGGTTATGAATATGTATGTATAAACACACACACATATACATATTTATATATATATATATATATATATATATATATATATATGTGTGTGTGTGTTTATACATACATATTCATAACCATCTGAATTGAATTTATATTTACAGCCTGTGTATTGCAGCTCGGAGGTGGCATGAATGCATTTACACTGCAATTACAATTGCATAAATAATGCCGAGATTGAGATTACTAATGTTTTAGTAATATGTAAATACGAAATTATTCTTTAATAAAATGATACTCGAAATAAGAAACTAAAACTGCCAGTTGGTGGCAGTAAATGTCATTCATTCATTTGGTTCCTTCAAACAGCGGATTTATTCAGGAATGGAGTAAATGGCTCTCTTTATGAACGAGCCATAGAATCATTGGTTCACCCGATAATTTAAATATGAGACAAAAACTCATACAGGGTTATTATTGCCCCAATATCTTGAATTTTAGGGGCATTCTAACTGCATCACACAGTGGATCATGTTTATCACTAATCAACTGTATGAAATGTAAGATAACCTACGTAGGTCTGTGGCAGGGCTTGTATGTTAAATGCACTAATAATTGTATCTTTTTTATGTGTTAAATCGACAGCCCTAATATATACACATACATACTGTACATAAATATAACGTTTGCTTGTTCGTTTCTATATATATATATATCTCATGGCCATTGCAGCCTAAAAATTCTTTCTAAAGCTACTTTTTGCCTATTTGATGCTTTTCTCATTTAACAATAATTACTTTATCTTTTGGAGGTAATTTCTGAGCCAAATTTGATGTGCGATTAATTTATGATTAATTAGATTAATTAAATCGCCACATCAAATGTTTTCTAAAATATATAAATAAAATTGAATTATATATATAATAATAATAATATTAAAATCATTACATTTGAAAAATATATTAACATATAAACACCTGAATGCAGGGTATAATGGTGCTGTTTTTATCGAAAAACTTTTCCCTGAGGGCATGAAATAAGGAGTGCTTTGGACTGACATTCAAATACAGATAAAAGACTAAATCACGATTCACTTGGAAAGACATAAATCCTCAATATAATACACAGTATTTCATGTGTGATCTCAGTCAGATTGTGGATTACCTTATGCAAAGATGTTCTCTCCACCAGCTGAAAAGGTGAGGGGTCAACACGGATCTGATCAATGTCAATTGGCTTTTCCAGCTCTTCCTCTTCCCAGGCTTTGATCTGAACACCCCAATACAACATAATCAGGGTCCTAAAGTCGCTGTGAGTGACTGACAGCTCACAGACAGCTTTGGGTCTGACGTGCTAATTGTAGCCGACTGTCTGAACTGCAGTGAAAATAAATCAATTCCTTCATCACCCTACCTCTTCAGGAGTCATGTTATCAACTACAGAAGGAGCTGCGGGGCTCTACAGAGAGAGGAATGAGAGGGAGACAGAGGGTCAGAAGTAATACACGAATGTTTGGAGGATAACATCATAATTCACTCAAAATAACCCTGTACATTTTTTATCCTGTTTTGCGACTCCACCTGCCCTACACAGCGTGTTTGACGCCACCTGCTGGTGCGAGCTGATAACTGAAATTGTGATCACATGGACTGGAAAGTGAAAAGACAAAATGTGTCACAACCAGCTTTTAAAACACAAGAATCTAAAAATGTGAGATTTCTCTCGATTTACAGTTAAAATATGCCAGCTTCAACAATAAACAGAAATTGTTAAAGAAAACTTTTACATGGAAAAACAGAATCAAAAGTAAAAAGCAATTGATTTTAGTTACTAGGGGCAACGGTTTTGCATGGAAAATTATGACACTAACTAAATATCATAAGCCTATAATTTTAGGCAATTACATAATTGGCTTAGCAGATACATATTCAATTTAAAAAAAAAAAAAAAATTTGTATTAGTATTATTTTTAAAGTAATACAAAAATAAAACTTGCACTGTCAGGCTTCAGAACAAGAACTGAACTTTTAATAATACATTTATTTTGATGCAAAATGTACGTATCACCCAGATCTTTATATAAAGTTGCATATATAAGTATGTCCAACATTATCTGTATTGTCACAAAATGCAAACTATATTATTGGCCAGCTCTAATCTGCTAAATGCGACTATAAAGCATGAAGACATTAAGACATAATAAACATTGTCTGTGAAGCTGCTTTGAAACAATGTGTACTGTAAACAACAGTATATAAACAAATTTACCTTCCATAAAATCGTCTGTGCATTCGTCTGCGCAAAGATTTATCAAAACTCCTGCCATAACCATGTACTGTATTGCCAATAAACTTGTTGGTCCATTACAGTACACAAGATTTTATTTGTTTTTACAAAATGAGGGATATGAGATAATTAAAAGCATGCCGTAGATGATTTCCTAGTTTTAAACTCATACACTCATGTTAACTCCACTCACGTCTTCAATAAGTTACACTGTCCTAGTAAATGACAATCTAAAAAAACACACCTCTGGTTCAGTCTGCCCTGATGAGGAAGACGAGGAGAAAAGACGATGAAGCGTCCTCCTCACGGACTGCAGGGCACCTGTTATGATTTGATGAATGCCGCTTCAATTTAAACAAGCCAACTTTGATATGAGACACTTCTACTGGTGAACATTTAGCTGGAATGAATGAGCTTGAATTGGTTTCGTGAATACATTCTAACACAAGGTCTATAAGCTGAATTGGTGTAGAGCTGGATACTGATCAGCTAGAACCTTTAAGAACTTGTTGCCAGGTAACAATACATATAAACTTACCAGATGTGGTGTGATTAGTGGAGATGTCTGTGGTTTTGGTGGACCCCAGTGGGCCGTTACACTCTTCAGAGACTCTGTTACCCTGTTAATCATTTTAGTAACAGTGTAAGATTAGTACACTCAAATAATTTGCTTGATTTTCAGAAAAGAACATTTATTTGGCATAAAGCTCTGCTTATTGATGTCAGATCAGAGAACTTCAAATCTGCCTCTGAGCAAAACAAAAAGAGAACAAAGATGTTCTCTTAGGGGTTTTTCTGGGGAAAACAGTGTGTGATAATACTTGTGGAGCTCTTCTCACCTTGTCTCCATTCTCCTCTCCAACCTCCTCATCCACAAAGGCGAAGGACTCCCAGATGACCTGTGACCCTGGGCTGGAAACGCCCTCACCTCGGTTATAAACCCGCCTCTCGGCTGAGAGCCACCAATCCGAGGCGGCCTGAAGTTCACATCTCTCAATGGAGCCCAATAGAATCATTGACTCTGGGCGTGGGAAATTAATTGACTTTTTTTTTTTTTTTATCAATTTCACATTTTTGCCAGAAGGAATCATCACACACCTACACATGTTAGACAATCCTGCTAAAAAAAATCATATATTAACTAGAATTTTATATTTAACTAGCTTTTGAACCAGCTTTAACCAGCAAGATGTCTTTGGTCAACCAGTTTCACCAGAAAGACCATACTGGTTGACTAGCTTAACCAATTTAATCTTGCTGATGAGCAGTGTGGCTATGGTACAGAAGCTGTTTCCTTGTCATTTAAAAAAAGCCATTGTAAATTTATATCTCATAATTTATATCTCAATTTTGTTTCCTGTAATTGCTATTTTATTTCTCAAAATGTGACTTTATATTTAACAACTTTGACAATTTCTCATAATTGCTCTAATAAGGTGACTATTTATTATTTTTAACTTTACCTCATAATTACCTTAGTTTTGTACTCTTTGATGAAAATGGGCTTCAATAATATATTTTGCAGTGTGACTTTATATCTCATTGTTGCGACTGTTTTCTCATAATTGTGTCTTTATTTCTCTCAATTGTGACAGTATATCTCACAATGTGACTATTTCTTGCAATGTAACTTTATATCTCACAATTGTAACCATCTCTCTTAATTGTGACTATTTTTCATGATTGAAACGTTATATCTTTCGATTTGACTATACAGCATATCTGAGAATTTTTTTTTTTGTAAATGTGACTATTTTTTCATAATCTGACTATTTATCATTAACTTCGTCTCACAGTTACCTTTTGTTATTTTTAACTCTGAGACAGAAATGGGTTTCCGTACTATATCTTGCAGAGTGAATTAATAGCTCACAATTGCGACAGCTTCTCGTAATTACTAAATTTGAATAATTAACTGTAACTGTGACTTTACTTCTCACAAAGTGACTATTTATTATTTTGAACACAATTATCACAGTTTTTTACTAGAAACAGGTCTTCAACCATCTTAAATAGGAAATTCACAATGGTCTAAACTGGTCTTTTCAATAGGAAATATAATCTGCAATATGACTACAAAGTGGTTTGTTCAACCAACACAGACCTTTGGAGTCGACGAGCGGGATGGTTTTGAGAGACGTGGACTCCAGGAGATCGTTCAGCTCTCTGTAAGTGGACTGAGGTGACAGAAACTTTATTTTCTTCACCATGATGTCCTCCACAAAGATATTATATTTACTGCCATGCAGAGAAAGAGAGAGATATTTTGTCAAAATAGTTTCTTCAAATTTTTTCATTACAAAACCATCAAATAAACCTCTAAAGTAGTTATATTGTTTGAAGGGAAAAGAGGTCAAAGATACTATCATCAATTCAGATCCGATATATCACATCTAAAACTACACCAGTCTCTAGAGATCTGGTAGTGGTACCTGATGTGGCCAATGCCGAGCTCTGGAAGATAGGGCAGCTTTTTGACCTGAATGATGGAGTCATAAAGAGAAGGCTGTAGACCCTGTGCCCCCATGTTGGCGAGAATCACGGCCACCATCATGGGCAGGATGTGCGAGATTTGACCCGTCAGTTCAAAACAGATGACTGCTGTTGAAACTGTGTGTGTGACTGCTCCTGTCATAGCTGCTGCCCCTACACACACACACACAGGGAGAAGCAGGGGGTCAGATGCAGAAAATTTGAAAGGAGAAGCATATGAGAAGTATAAATCTGCTACTTTAAGAGTAAAACTGGATTTTAGGGGTGTGAAGGATTGGCTGGAAAGGCGAATTTTTGCAGACCTATCACTGCGTAGCCTCCAGGCAGGATTTGGTACACGATCCCATCAAACAGAATTCCATTCGGAAACAGCGTGGCCATAATCTCACCCACCAAACGGCCAAATGCTGCTCCTGCTTGTTTCAGAAACATTATCATATTATTTCAGACACATTACAATTAAAAATAATATATATGTGTCTCATTATGTAATTAATTTTACCCTGCAAAGCCTACCATATCATATTTGCTATGCAAGTTTCTAAGGCCTTTAAATTAACATGATCAAAACTTTGCTGAAAAACCTGTTGTACACAATCTTTTACATGCCTTCTGTTGTCTGATTGATCGTTTTTACTTTTTAGCAATTGAAAGCTTTTTTTATAGTTTTTAAAGTATAGTTTTTAGTTTTATCATTCTAAAAATGATATTTTGATGTGATCTTTACAGACTTTCGTGAAGTAAACGCTGAGTATCTTTTATATTGTCAGTAATATTACAAGATAAATACTTACTGGACTAAAGCAACTTAGGTTTACTTTATTACTTGATCTCACTCATCATTGTATTGCATTCAATTATGATTTGCATTATTGTATTGCATTTAAAAATCATCTTACTAATTTACTGTTATTATTAGAAGACATAGCGTGAAAACGGATATTTATATGCATTTTATGTAATCAGTCTGCTATACTGTTATAAAGATCTGATTTACATTACAAGCTATCAGAACTGCATCTTACTTTTGGCCAAATAAATATCAGCAACTGCACTAAATTGCATAATTTGCTCAGTTTTGGCCCTCTGAATAAAATTGAGATGTTTTTTCCTCCTTGAGCATGAGCACCATATTCTCCTATATCAAGCTATGTGAGACATAAATGCCTGATATTGGGCAAAAATATGAACTTTTCACATGTCAAGCTTCACAGGATTAATATTATACTAGCCATACCCACTAAATATTTGGTAACACATAAAAGCTTGCATCAGGACTTTGAATATATGGACACTGAGATGTAAACAACATGATACATCCAATATAATAACCAAAATTAATTGCTAGGTCTCAGAAAGTTACATGACATGCTAATCAAAAAAGAATGACTGACCCAATATAAAAACAGGCATGAAAGCTCCAGAAGGGACTGGCATTGTAGTAGAGACCGCTGACATCCAGAACTGTGAAAGGAAATTAGCATTTACACAGCATACATTATGAAATTTGGTCACAGAAATCTTTCTACAACAAGCCAGCACCTTCATGACGAAGAAGAGGAGAAGGATGATGAAGACGCTGACTTGTGGGTGGAGCCAGGCAGCAGAGTGACCCAATCCGGGTGGAGCCGGTGAACCCCAGATCTTTGTCCAAGTGAAGTTATCAAACAGTGAATTAATGCACTCTCTTGGCATCAGCTGTGTGACAAAAGAGAAACAGAGACGCCACATGTTAAAAGACTTCCAAAGGACTCATTCATGACGTAGCAGTGAAGGGAAACAGCAGCTGCCTTGTGAGTCTCAAGCAGCTTTTTAATGACAGTGTTACACTTCAATAAACTAGCTAATCTAGGCTAAATGTTACAACGCTCGTTACAATGAAGTAGCCATACTCAGAAAGTGAAAACCTACAGTGGTGTAGGAACTGGTGTGTCTCAAAAATGAAAGGTGCACTCAGTCATTTAAAAAAACAAACAAATGAAAAGCAATTTCTGGAAATATCAGTAATATGATAAATACTCACATGAGATGAATAATAAAAAAAAAGCTGCTTAATTCTACATGGAGTGAGTCACCCCCATTTGGATGACACCATGTTGAGGTCACATGACCAGACGTTTTAAACATGTCAAGAATTACTCATGATTACAGAGACCCACACATGACATGCAGGGATAGATAATAATAATATACTGTAGATAATAATAATAATAATAATGATAATAATCTGTAGATAATAATAATAATAATGTTTATTTTATAAAGCACTTTTAGCCAGTTCTTTACACAACGTAAACATAAAAGCACATATAAACAATCAAACCAAACAATATAACAAGCACAATGTACACGCATAAACAGACACAATAACAACTAAATCAGTCAACTTCAAAGTGCAACCGCAAGCACATCAATGGAAAAGAACAAAACAAACATGTTTTTTTGTGAAGTTCACCAAACAAACTGTCAATATAAAAAAAAAACTACTAAGATAAACAAGTGAAACATAGGAAAACCTGAGTGCACTTTTAAAAGATTAGTTTTAAACGAAATAATTCAGTGCATGCTCAAAGGTTGTTTTTAAAATTTGGCTCTTGCAGCCACAACACATTAACAAACAAACAAACAAAAAAGGCTTCTGAACTGGTTAAGTCTCAGTGAAGTTCACCAAACAAACTGTCAATATAAAAAAAAACTACTAAGATAAACAAGTGAAACATAGGAAAACCTGAGTGCACTTTTAAAAGATTAGTTTTAAACGAAATAATTCAGTGCATGCTCAAAGGTTGTTTTTAAAATTTGTCTCTTGCAGCCACAACACATTAACAAACAAACAAACAAAAAAGGCTTCTGAACTGGTTAAGTCTCAGTAACACTGCTCTGTGGATGTCTACTTAAAATGTAAGTGTATAGTATATCCAAACAAATACACACCTCTCCAGCCATGAACTGGCCGAACCCAGGAGGAAATGTGAAGGAGGCTATAATTAGTGTCACAGCACCAGGGTAAATCAAGCGGCTACAACAAATAAACACAAACAGACGTAATTGAAATGGTGAAATGGTGTATTATCCTGATATTTTGATACTAGTAATGTCATTGTCAATGTCATATGCAATACAAGTAAAATAATAGAATAATAAATTAATTTTAAAGCTAAAATTGGTTTATGAAAAGTTTATTCATATGTAAATGGTGACTTGCTGTTTTGTGAGGAAGCGCTTAAGAGCCGTCGGTCTCCTCATGATCAGAACAACTTGTCTGTTCAGATAGACAAAGAACGCCCCTAGAAACCCACATGAGATCCTACAAACACACACACAAATTTAGAAACATCAGCCAGAAAAATTGTGAAATCTATTTGAAGATACAACATTATATGGGACAGTCGTGGCCTAATGGTTAGAGAGTCGGACTTGTAACCCAAAGGTCGAGGATTTGAGTCTCAGGTCCAGCAGAAATTGTAGGTGGGGGAGTGAATGTACAGCGCTCTCTTCCACCCTCAATACCACGACTGAGGTGAGACACTTGAGCAAGGCACCGAACCCCCAACTTCTCCCCGGGCACTGCAGCAATATGGCTGCCCACTGCTCCAGGTGTATGTCTGTGTGTGTGTGTGTGTTCACTACTGACTACTGTGTGTGTGTGTGTGCACTTGGATGGGTTAAATGCAGAGCACAAATTCCGAGTATGGGTCACCATACTTGGCTACACGTCACATCACTTTCACTTTCTATATACAGCTACATTTATGGTAAACATAGGTGCATATACACATAATGAATCAATAACTGCACATACTTGAGGTGAGACACTTGAGCAAGGCACCGAACCCCCAACTTCTCCCCGGGCACTGCAGCAATATGGCTGCCCACTGCTCCAGGTGTATGTCTGTGTGTGTGTGTGTGTTCACTACTGACTACTGTGTGTGTGTGTGTGCACTTGGATGGGTTAAATGCAGAGCACAAATTCCGAGTATGGGTCACCATACTTGGCTACACGTCACATCACTTTCACTTTCTATATACAGCTACATTTATGGTAAACATAGGTGCATATACACATAATGAATCAATAACTGCACATACTGTACATGCACGTACATAGACACACACTAACCCACACACCCAATTATTGCAAAAGCTGGCAGTTCCTGCAGGTCAAAGGGGAAGTCCATACGAAAGTTTGTACGAAACAGTGCTGTGATCGTAACTGTGGGGAAAAAACAAACATGTTTTAGTCTTTAAGCAAAATCGCTGTTGTTCTGAATATCATTACTACACTAAGTATGCTTGTGTAATATTACTTTTATACAACAGTTCAATAAACATTAAGTTAATATTAAGCAGACACAATATTGACACGGTCTATTTTTTTCCTCCAATGAAAATACTTAAAAATGAAGGTAAAGCAGGATGAAATGTTGTGTGTCAACAATAGTGTCTGTTTGCTGAAATAAACACTATTATACGGAATGAAATAACTGAGTGAATTATTCAGTGACTTTCTCTTCTACCGCTGTAACAATGTAACCTACAAAATAAGTCACTGAAAAATACCCACCACTAATAAACACACTGAAAGCCTGTCTGAAACATGCACACAAGCAGACTGATAGAAAGAGTGAAAAGTCTTATTGTTGTTGGACTGTACATCAGCACTTTTGGAACATTGCTCAGCTGATCAAAACTGACGACCGGAACTAAATGTTGTATAATGTATTTCATTTATAGAGATCAGTAAGCAGTGGACAGCTTGACATCTAGCATGAAATTAATTAATTATTAATTTATCATATCTGTGTGTGTGTCTCACCAGAATCTTTGTTCCACACTGACAGTACTCGGAATATGAAGGCACTGAATGTGGCAGCGAAATATCCTCTCCAGTAATTCCTCACTGCAAAATATGTCGACGTGACCTCAATACTGAACAACACACCTGAGAGATAGTGAGGAGCAAAAATAATATAAGATAAAAAAAAGAAAGTTACATAAGAGCTGAGAAAGCAATTTAGAAACAGAACATAAGAGTGTAAGAGAGGTGAATAGTAATAACAAAAACAAATAATAATAGTTAAAAATAAATACTAAATTAATTAATTAATTAAGTATGCTTGTGTAATATTACTTTTATACAACAGTTCAATAAACATTAAGTTAATATTAAGCAGACACAATATTGACACTATTTTTTTCCTCCAATGAAAATACTTAAAAATGAAGGTAAAGCAGGATGAAATGTTGTGTCAACAATGGTGTCTGTTTTCTGAAATAAACACTATTATACGGAATGAAATAACTGAGTGAATTATTCAGTGACTTACTCTTCTACCGCTGTAACAATGTAACCTACAAAATAAGTCACTGAAAAATACCCACCACTAATAAACACACTGAAAGCCTGTCTGAAACATGCACACAAGCAGACTGATAGAAAGAGTGAAAAGTCTTATTGTTGTTGGACTGTACATCAGCACTTTTGGAACATTGCTCAGCTGATCAAAACTGACGACCGGAACTAAATGTTGTATAATGTATTTCATTTATAGAGATCAGTAAGCAGTGGACAGCTTGACATCTAGCATGAAATTAATTAATTATTAATTTATCATATCTGTGTGTGCGTCTCACCAGAATCTTTGTTCCACACTGACAGTACTCGGAATATGAAGGCACTGAATGTGGCAGCGAAATATCCTCTCCAGTAATTCCTCACTGCAAAATATGTCGACGTGACCTCAATACTGAACAACACACCTGAGAGATAGTGAGGAGCAAAAATAATATAAGATAAAAAAAAGAAAGTTACATAAGAGCTGAGAAAGCAATTTAGAAACAGAACATAAGAGTGTAAGAGAGGTGAATAGTAATAACAAAAACAAATAATAATAGTTAAAAATAAATACTAAATTAATTAATTAATTAATAATAAATAATTAAAAAAATATTGCAAACACTCTCCCCATCTGCTATTGGTCAGTCAAACAGATAGCCCCGCCCCAAACTCACTCCATTGGTTGAGACAGTATTGCTGTGTCGGACGGTTAGGAGGCACAAACAAACCACCACAGTCGTGGAAAGCAACACATTTGGCTTCCAGAAGTAAAAATCTCAATCATTGTATCAGGTGTATTTTAATGATAACTTGTAAACTTTTAAAGACAGACCTACTCTGCACTATGAGGTTGTTAATTAACTGTCCCTGGTTTTGTTGAAGCTATCAGTCCGCACTATTTCAACTTATGTCTTAAATAATGTTGTTTAACCGTGGAATTCCTGGTGAAAAACAACATTGGCCATGATTCTGTAAAGAACTCCAACAAGTAAATCATCCGCAAAGAGCACTTCTGCACCTGACCATTCCCATGAAACGCAGAGAATGACATAATATGACGTCAATCTCCCTACACTCTACAGGTGCATCTCAATAAATTAGAATGTCGTGGAAAAGTTCATTTATTTCAGTAATTCAACTCAAATCACCTGTACTTCCCACTGCTCTCAAACGGCATATTTTGCAATAAACATAAAAAAAGATTGGTTTTATATAATACCACCATCTTTAAATCAATAGATTTGTTTTAAATTTGATAAATGTCATTTACAATGCTTCATGGGATTGTAGTTCTTTTGTAGTTTCTAATGTGATTCACCTTGTAGCTAGTTAGTTTGGTTCATAACTTATAGCTCTTTAACAAAGACTTTTTTCTTTTTTTTTTAATCCCTATGACAAAAATACTTCTGGAACCAAGGCCGCTGAAAAACTGCACTTTAAAATAATGATAATTTTATAATAGTAATAATAAGAGTAACATTACTGCTAAAGTGTTTACACTCAAATCAACTGACCAGTGGCTTACAGTTCTCTTCTGGATATTAAGCTTTTCAAAAGTATTTTATCATCCAAAAAATTATTTTATTAGAAGTAAGCTTAAAAGAATTTACATTCACACACAAACACTTTTCGAAATCCACATGCACTCTCTAAAAGTACTTCAAATGTTCTGGCTCGTTATCATGCTCTCCTCATAGAGAACACACCGTTTAAGATACATAAAACATGCACAGCATATGAATTTATAACACACGGGTGCTTTTAACTATGAAGTGTTGACGAGGTTAATTATTCAGCAGGCGTCAAGCTGAAAAAGAAGGAAGAGGAACTGAAAACTACAGGGATAGAAATTATGAGAGATTTTTACCTCCAAGGGGAGTCCCAAAACAGCAGCCCACCCCAACAGCACATCCTACTGTCAGTATGTCTGTGTAACCATATGGGTTCTACTGACACCAAGACAGAAGAGAGAGGAAGAGAGAGAGGGAGTTTGAGGTGAAGGCAGAAAGGAGAACGGGTGAGTTAGAGGGGAGGGAGATGAGGGGATGTAAAGAGAAGAATAGATTAGGAATGTCAGCGGTTACATTGCGTGGGAGGGAGAGAGAAGAAGAAAGAGTAGAGCCGAATGGAAGGAGAAATAAAGGGAATGATGGATAAAGAGAAGCAAAGGAAAAACAAAAGGATTATGTGAATACACAATTCAGAGGATTTGTTCAGTGTGGCAAAGAAAGGCAAACCAAAGCTTTACACACATACCAACTAAGCATAAACACACTAAAAAGAGAAAGGAGATGAGAAGGACAAACATCATGTTGTGAAGTACTGTGTACAGTGAGTATACATGGCACAATGTAATCCATGCTGGGTAAAAGTGGGCGTGACTTGCCTCCCACTGGGGCAGCGAAACAAGTGGCCACTCCCACTGCACAGGCACACACCAGCAGATCCTGAACATGGGCACTATTCTGGGTCATTTGGGTGGGGTTAAAATAACAGCGTCAGGACACACATTCAAGAAGCATGCCAAAAAATACCATCACTATTAATACAGACAGACAAAAATAATAAGGTGTTATAGGGGAGAGACAATGAGACGGGGATAAAAAAGAGAATACAGGGAATGAGATGAGAGAAATATGCAATTAGTATGACTAGCATTTATTTTAATTCATAAACATTAGACACACACAATTTTGTAACATTAAACTGAGTATAACATTCAAAAGCTCATCATAAGTTCATCATAATCCTTAACTGTTGATCAGAGACAGGTTTTGGCATCTGTTTACTCATAAAATAACTTGTGATGGCAGTGGTGTGGAGTGGGAATTTATATGCCAATGAGAGGTAACTTGATCCTAGATCAGCAATTAAGGTCAGCAGCTTCTGAAGAGTTACTCACACACTCATGGCACACACACACACACAGGCTCACAGGGACTGATTTTTACCTCATACACACCGGTGAAGATGGACATGACCCTGCTCAGCACTGCCGCACATATACTGGCAATATGCACGAAAGGACCCTGAGGATATAATGCAGGTTATTAATCAATAAACAGCAGCAGATGAACAATGTACTGTGTCTATGAGGAGAGTTTATGTAACAAAATGCATTTCTCTGAATGCAACCAGTTAGCAAGATAACTGAACTAATGGATGAACAGAACTGAAGAATATGAGAATAAGAGAATGGGATGGATGCACAGACAGAGAGACAGAGAGATAGATAGATAGATGGATAGATAGGACAATGGATAGAACGTTAGAATGACAGACAGACAGACAGATAGATAGATAGATAGATAGATAGATAGATAGATAGATAGATAGATAGATGGATAGAACGTTAGAACAACAGACAGACAGACAGACAGACAGTCAACTGTAAAAAAGATTTATATATTTTAATAAAAAATTGCACATTTACATATAAAAATATAAAATTATAAAGTAGCAGAGGTCCACCTCCTTCCCGATGGGCATTCCACTGCCCAGCCCAGCCGTAAGACCGATGACTTTAGCCACAAATGCCTTGAGCGTCAGATACTCCTTTAACACCACACCTCTGAGAATGGTCTTGAGCTCAGGGATCCCAGAGCCTGAGGGACAGAGAAAAGATTTTCAAGAGAGAGAGAGAGCGATGCGAATGAAATGAATCCATAAAACACAAACACAATTTCACACAGAGTGTAGATCTTGTCACAGACTATAAAAGAAGAAAAAAGATTGGCATGTGTCCTCTAGTCTGATGTGGAGCATATGAGAAAGCTATTAAAACAACTGTGGCGTGCAGAGGTGAGAGAAAGGAAGCGAAAACGAGGCTGTGATGATCACATCTTGAAAAGAGGGCAGGAAGATTTGAAGTGTTGTGGGTGGTTAAGGTGGCTTGAGGACAACAACTAGACAAAACTGAATATACAGCATATTAGCTGAGGACATATGACAGAACAGAGGGACACAGAAATGATTTGACATTGTGAGCAGAGCACCAAAATAGAGATGTGAATGCAAGGGTAAAGAACGGAGGACAAACAGAAATAAAACAGGCTAATAAAAGCAGGAATTAGAGGAGGATGAGATGAACAAACCAATAGCTTGTGGAGAGACCAGGTGACAGAAGAGGGATGCAAAAACGATGAGGATGATGGGATATGAGACCCAGGCCAGATACTGCAGAGCCACATTCCCCTTCAGCTCTCCGTACATCCACTTATATGCTGAGAGAGAGAAAAACAGAAAGGTTTAAGAGAAGTAGGATACTGTTTATTTGATCAAACTAAGTCCGGTCCCATAATACTTACGAATGGGGAAGAAAAATACTGAAGTGTTGAAAAAATTACTTTCATTACTAACTATTAATTATTTCATTTCCTTCAAACATATGATACCATTTGAAGCCTGTAATGGTATTCAAGGAATAATTTACCCAAAAATTGATTTATCACAGACAAGCAGCTTTTCATTTCAGAAGACGTTAATTGATGGACTGGAGTCGTGTGCATTACTTGTGGATTATTGTGATGTTTTTATCAGCAGTTTTAACTCTCATTCTGACGGCACCCATTCACTGCAGAGGATCCATTGGTGAGCAAGCTGTTCTGATGAAGTAACAAACTCATCGACATCTTAGATTTGGGTAAATGTCCAGCAAATTTTCATTTTGGGTGAACTATTTCTTTCATAATGCTATGTAATACACATCGTCAACTAATATAATTTTCTAATAACATTTGCAATAAAATGCATGAAAACATGATACAACATATTAAATTGGGTGTTGATTAAATTCAACGCATTATATTTAAATCACCATTACATTTAGGGTAGAAAATTTGCACCCTGTAAATTATGTGTATTACAGTATAAGGCATTGTGAATGCATTAACAATACATATATTATTTCATTTTGGCATGACAATTGCCAAGAGAATTCTCCTTAGGAGATAACTCTGTCTCTGTTCCCAGTATCAGTAATTGGCTCTCTGAGGTGGTGTTCTCCCTTCAGCTCCAAAGAATAGATTTTCTCAGAATTGGCAGCCACACTAAACCAGAGACGCTCAAAGCAAGTTGGCCAGTGACGACCTTTAGTTTGGGCCACCATGCCATATTTTGATTCAATTTGATTAAAAGAAAACCATAGTTACCATAGAAAAAAAATACTATGGAAGTGTGGGATTACAAATTTAAGAATCTGTTAAAAATATGCTGATTCTATGTTCTGACATAGCATCACATGAAAAACTAAGGTGAAGTACATTGTATTTAGCATTTAAGGTAAATTACATCAGACAAATGATTATCTTAAGCAAAGTGTAGCAAGAGGTTCCTGTCTGTTCCTGTTCTCCTATTGTTAGTAAAATGAACCAGATTACTGAGACGACCACCTTTTGTTTGTAATGGCTCTTGGTGCCTCTGCCCCAGTCTTTGAGTAGTTATACTGATTGAATTAGGACTGTCAGACTGATTGGATTAGCACCTATGCATTTGAATGACACTGTTATGCTGATGAGATCAAGGCTGGGAAAATGCCGGTGTCGGGCTGATTGCCTGTACTTCATTTGCATGCTATAGGTTAGATTGTCTCCACCTCTACTGAATGTATCCCGCCCCCTTAAAATTTATATAAACTACAGCGTATCACTGCTTTAGTCAGACTTTTGATGACTGCAGCGCCACGCAGCGTGTTCTCAATAAAGCACTCTGCTGAAGATACCCAAGAGTCTCCTGGTCTCTGCTTCGACGAGGAAAAAGTTTCCTACAGAGGTCAGTGGCTACCAGCAACTGTTTGGTTATCCACATTCTTCAAAATATCTTCTTCAGTGTTTAGCAAAAGAAAGAAACTCGTACAGGTTTGAAACAACCTGAGGATGAGTAAATTAAGTCAGAATTTCTGACTTATGAACTATACTGAACTATACTTTTAATATAATATAGTTATATGTCTGGTATATACAGACATATATAGACAAGGTTTGTATTTGAATTCAACTGTATCTGATGTGTTTCATAAACAGATGTTACTACTCTCTTTTATATTGTGATGCTGTGTTGTTTGAAACATGACAAAATATTAAGACTTACATTAATTAAATTTGATTACATAAAAAAAAAAAAAATAATAATAATATATATATATATATATATACAGTGGGTACGGAAAGTATTCAGACCCCCTTAAATTTTTCACACTTTGTTATATTGCAGCCATTTGCTAAAATCATTTAAGTTAATTTTTTTCCTCAATGTACAC
>NW_015506580.1:168364-176223 GCF_001515645.1 Sinocyclocheilus grahami
AAATTAACTTAAATGATTTTAGCAAATGGCTGCAATATAACAGAGTGAAAAATTTAAGGGGGTCTGAATACTTTCCGTACCCACTGTATATAAAATTACCAACTATTATCCTCAGTTTACATATCAGATAATATACACTATAACTGCTTTCAGAAGTTTGGGTAGGATGTTTTTGAAAGAAGTCTCTTATGCTCACCCATGTAAAACTGCAACATTGTGAAATTTTATTACAATTTGAAAACACTGTTTTACTGTATATTTTAATATATTTTAAAATATAATTTATTCCTGTGTTGACAAAGCTGAATTTTTAGCATCATTACTCCAGTCTCCAGTGTCACATGATCCTTAAGAAATCATTCTAATATGCTGATTTACTGCTAAAGAAACATTTCTTATTATCAATGTTGAAAAAATATTTTGTAACATTGTAAATGTCGGTAACACTTTACAGTAAGGTTCATTTGTTGACATTATTTCATTATTAGTACTTCTAAAGCATTTATCTTAATGTTAATTTCTAACACATTCCAACACATTTACTAACACATTATTAAAATCAAAAGTTAATATTATTTAATGGACCTGAACTAACATGAACTAACAATGAACAGTTGTATTAATTATATTTAATTGTATTGTATATTGTATTCAATGATGTTAACAAAGGTTAAAGGGGTCATATGATGCGATTTAAATTGTTCCTTTCTCTTTGGAGTTTTACAAGCTCTTGGTGCATAAAGAAGATCTGTAAAGTTGCAAAGACTAAAGTCTCAAATCCAAAGAGATTCAGAGTCAGCCATGCCTAAAACGGCTCATTCTAACACGCCCCCACATGTCTACGTCACGATGTGGGAAGATTTGCATAACGCCGTCCAAATGTTCACGCAAAGAAAGAAGGCGTAACTTTTATTCTTGCTGTTGCTGCCGCTGCCATGTTGTGGAGTCGCAGTGTTTCTCGTTATGAAAGCGAAACTACTTTGTTTGGCCTTCCAAAAGAGGACACGACTAGAAATCAGTGATTAAATTGTATTTACAACACTGTTCCAGAACAGTTCAACCCAAATATTCAGATGTGTGCTGCGCATTTTATGTACGTTTTTTATATTTAAATAATTTGCCACTGATGATTCAAACGCGAGTTTTGAGCAGTGTAGAGTAGGCTTGTTGTTTGTTGTTTCTCCGATCACAAATGCAGACATGGTTTTATGTTTACGCAGTGCGATACAGTATAAGTCATTATAATCAGTAATTATGTCCCCACTGGATGCAACAAATGCCTCGTTTGTAATGGGTTTTATTGGTTTTGTCTCGTCTAGTGATGTCCGGATCGCGAACGGATCATTCTATTTAACCGGATCTTCTTAGTGAACCGGTCGAACCAGTTCACCAAATCGAACTGAATCGTTTGAAACGGTTCGCGTCTCCAGTACGCACTAATCCACAAATTACTTAAGTTATTCGGTTTATAAATGTGCCTGACACTCCCTCTGACACGAAATAAACCAATATCCCGAGTTATTCAGTTACTCCTAACAGTACATTGACTGAACTGCTAAAAGAGAAGCAATGATAGGATGTGCACGAGCAGAGCAGCTGGACTGAGTCTCGTCCTGCTGGGAGACAGCATCACAATATGGTAAGGGCGTAACATTTCTGTCACACGCTTGAGGTATTCGGCCAATCACAACGCACTGGATAGCTGGCCAATCAGAGCACACCTCGCTTTTTAAGAACGATGAGCTTTTAATAAAAATCTACGCGTTTCAGAAAGGCGGGGCATAGAGGAGAAACAATAATGCACATTATATGGATAATGTGTTTTTTGAACCTTAAACCGCATAAACGCATTGCATTTCACCAAATACACAACATAATGTTCTATTTAGCAACGTCATATGACCCCTTTAACAAATACTGTAACAAATAGACTGCTCATTGTTAGTGTTACTCAATGCATTAACTAACATTAACTAATGGGACCTTATTGTACTGCATGTTACCTAAATGTCTATACAGTCACTTTTAATCAATTTAATGCCTCCTTGCGGAGTAAGAAAAAGTATTAATTTCTTTCAAAACAGAACAACTTTACAGACCAAACACTTTTGAAGGGTGGTCTAAATTTAAGCAGAAGGATAGTATTTGAACTTTCAAACATTACAATGTAATACCCATTTTATAAAAGTAACTTAAGGCCGTGCTCAGCAACAGCCTTCAGCCAGAATTACATGACAATATAGCAGAGCCTCTCAAAACATATTGCTTAAATATACACAGGGTTTAAGTGTCACCAAATAGGCACATTCTGTTCTATACCTTGTAGGCTCTTGGCACTGGCATAGTCCATGCTCCAGCTAACCAGAGCCATAGTGAGACCTAAAAGAACCAGGAAGATCCAGTCCTCGCCCAACTTTGTCACAATATACCTCTGGATCCGGGCCAGGCAGTCTGCAATGCAAACATATTCTAATAGCTATTCCCACTAGACATTGCATTTTATCTGCACTTTAGACCAGTGCACTTGATTTCTAGGTAAACAAAATGGGTTTTCTTTAGTCACTCACCCTGGCATTTGGAATAGGGGCGTGGCTTCTGTATAGAGGAGGAGGGGCTTAAACCTGGAGTCATGGGTCCCACATTCAGGCTGGCATGATGTGCTCGGCCGTGGCCTCTCCTGGTTGCCTTGGCATTGCCGGCATGCCTCTTCCATTGCCTTTCAGTCAACAGACGTGTGGCCTCCCGTCTGGCAATATTACCCAGCTGCTCCCGATATTCCCCATACAGCTGAAAAAGACAATGCGGGTTTCTACCAGGAACAGAAATGACCACGACACCCACATTGATCAGCAGAGTGAAGGAAATCACTGAAAGGAAAATCTGCAGTGAACAAAGCAAATATGGGTAAAACGACATTCTTAATTATGTGGATAATTGCAGTTTAACGTTGGAAAATCATGTGATTTCACAACTTTCAGAGTGCTCACTGGTTCAGTGAGATTGTGTGTACATACTTGTGGAAGTAGGAATGTGAAGTGAATCAATGTAAGTGCGTGTGGTGGTGAGTTACAGTCATTTGTATATGTCAGAAAGAAATATTCAGGCTGTCTAACAGGGCAGAATGGAAAAAGCGCACATGCACAAGATTTAGCCCGAAAGTACTCAAAAGTTCCCAACTATATTGTACCAACTTAAAAAAAAAAAAAAGCCCAACACCCCAAAAGAAAGAAAGGACAGATTAAGGTCATCATGAATCGAATGACAAAACGGCATAGGGTGGTACTTGATTTAGCCCATCAGGATTTGATTAGATCGTGGGGATCAGTTAGAAGTGGGCATTGCAAACTTAAAGGAGGCCATAAAAAAAAGAAGAATCATCAATTTTGATTTCTTGGTGAGCTACATAAATACACAAATACAAAAATAATGGGTTGTCCATCAGGATAGACCGCACACTCTGGATATTGGTCAGTAAAGGAGGAAGTGATCCACCATGACATTCTTCACCTTCCTTCCATTACACCCAATACACACGCCTTCATACATTCTTGAGCAGCACAGACCCCACATGGTGCGAGACTGAAGGGTTCGGATTCAGCCGCCTCATGCCCACTCAAAAACAAGAAATAATCAATATACATGATATGATACAACTCAAAATATTTGTATATTTATATAAAGGCATTTGAAATAACTGACAAATATATCTAAAATAAATGCATGCATAAATAAACAAGAATGAAATAAAATATAGATTAAAATGAACATGAAACATTTGGGGGCATTTATCTGGTCACAAATTCTTTTTCCAAACAAAGTACATAGACAGCTATGTTTTTGGTAGCTGTGTTAAAAAAAAGATACAATTTCAGTACAGAACTCAATGAACCAAACCATTATAGTATCATTCAGACCTGATGAGTGAGTCTTACCAATAAATTACATTTAAAACATTGCAGTACGAGCACTGTTCTTCATTACTCAAAATGTACATTTACTGTAGGTTTGTTTTCCAAATGCAGAGTCCAAAAACAATTTTTGAACTTTAGTGGAAGTTCATATTAAATTATAGGCCAGAATTTATATCCGTTTCGACTCAGCTGATTAGCATAAAGTTATTCTCGTTCACTAATAATTGACAATTGTTTTTAATTCATTCATTCATGGACAATTATTATACAGTAGATCAGTAGTCAATGTACATTGAATTTTAATGCCATTTAATAATCCTACTAAGGATTATTTAATAATGGTATGAAAAAAAGAAAGTACATTAAATAAATAAGCAGATACAAGTATGTGGATTAACTAAGCGCACGCGCGCGCACACGCGCACACACGCACACATTTTTCTGTCAATATGGGATGCTGTGTGTACATTAATGAGGAAAAAAAATTACTTAAATGATTTTAGCAAATGGCTGCAATATAACAAAGAGTGAAAAATGTAAGGGGGTCTGAATACTTTCCGTACCCTCTGTATATGAAGAGGTCAGATGCAAAAGCCTCTAAGTACCGTCTGAAATTTTCATCTAAAATGAGCATTTTTATACATGCCCTTTTCTATGCCATTAAAATGAAATAACTGAACATAAATATAGGAGCCTGATAAAAAAAAAATGCAGATTTCAGATGAAAATTTCAGATGGCACTTAGAGGCTTTTGCATCTGAACGCTTCATGTGTATATACAGTGGGTACGGAAAGTATTCAGACCCCCTTAAATTTTTCACTCTTTGTTATATTGCACCCATTTGCTAAAAGCATTTAAGTTAATTTTTCTTCCTCAATGTACACACAGTAATTACAGTTAGAATTAATTTAGAATTTATTAGAATGAAAGTGAACAAGAATGCTGAATTCTATGACATGCATTCAAAATGGAGACGAATGCAAACCCACCTCATGTGTAGCTGCGGTCTTGAACATACTGTACAGAGATTTGACATTCTTCCACAGAGCATCTCACACTATGAGACATCCAGCTATACAACAGCATTTATACACTGCACTTCAATATTAGCGCGTACTCACTCACTCACACACACACACGCACACAAATACCCTTGAATGACCAATAATTTAACAAACACTGTGAGAGTTAAAAAAAACTGAGAGAATAAGACGACTTTTAGTCTTTTCTCATTTATTACATTATCCTGATAAGATAGCAGAGCTTGTGTCAGATAGAGAGAAGACCCAAGGTTGTTTCTGCTATTGCCTCTTCATTTTTCAAAAGTCAGTACACTAATTCAGGATGACAGCGTGAGAGAGACTGTTCTGTAACAGAAAAACATTTACTTTTACGACAACATATTCGCTCTCTTTCTCAAACACCGGGTTTCCTCGTTCCTCTAACTGATTTCCACAGTGCAGGCTTAACTTTACAACCGTGGCCTAAATCTCAGAGCCTAACCCCACAGCTCAGTTCTGAAAGATCAGATGATGTCTTCTCTATACAACTGAAAGATCAAGAATAAGACCAAAAATATATTATCCAACATATTATATTCCAATATATTATTCTTAATAAAAAGGCTCAAAGACAAGAGAGCGAGAGCGAGCTGAAGACAGACCGAGTAGAGAGAGTGAAAGTTGCTAACAGACATAAGCAGTGAAGGACATAGTGACTTTGAGAGTTAATTAAAAACAGAAATATAATGGTCAGTGTGTGTGTGTGTAAGTATAATAATAATACAATCCGACCCATTTACTGACAGACTGACCAGGAGAGCAAGAAAGACTGATCATATCATAAATGTTTATATCATAGAAAATGTAAACATACACATAAACTTAATATCAATGTAATTATATTAAGAAAACAATATCAACATTATAAAATGCATATTAATTATTAATATGCAATAATATGTAACAATAACAAATTATATAATGTTGACATTTACATTTTGTATTAGTGTTGTTCTTTTTTTAAGCAGTAACTTTAAACGAAAATAAAAAAAAAAAATTTTATCTAATAATAAAATTAATTAATTTCTAGACAATGTTAAAATATAGACTGACCTTCATCCCAAGGTTTCCATAAAAAAAAAAGTTATAAAATAAAACATTATCAACATCCATCAGTCCTAGTTAATGAAATTCTGTCCAGTATAGCAAGTTACCAAAATGTTTGTGTGGAGAAAAAATAAAAATATTATAATGTTTAATCTCACCAGAATCTGGTCAAAATTCAGAACAGTTTCAAAAGTGTTGATAGGTTCCCTTATCATTGTGTTCTTTTTCCTGTCAGTCTGTTCCTATCTTCCTTTTCATCTGCTATGTACCTATGTTCCTCCTCTCCTTCTCCTTTTAACCTTCACAAGATATTCAAATATTAGTAACTGTATCTGCCTTATAGGGGGTGTCCTGTAGGTTAACGCCTAAGCAAACCACATTACCCATAATGCAGTGCACTTCATTTACAGACTGTGGTTGACAGTGGGCTGTCAGCAGCTGTTAATTCACAGGACTGCAGCTTCCTAATCCTGTCTGGCAGTCATCTGAAGTCCACTGCAGGTAACTGGATGTGAACACGTTTTCTGCATCATTTCATTCATTGTCGTCTGTGCTGAAGTTGAATTCGGTTAAACCTGCATTAGGGCTGTTAAAATGGCTGAAAAACTAAATTAGAATTTTTTACTTAAATATTATCAATATTCGGATTTAAAAGGCATAATTTCAGTTGGGGAGAAAAAATCTGTTGGCTTCTCTCCTGAAGCCACAAGAGGGCGCATCGAGCAAAATATTATGCACGTTTCTTCAAAGCATAATAAAATAACACGACTATCTTTGCATAATGTTTAAAATAATGCTTATAAACCATATATAATTAATAAAGTTGCTTAAACAATTATATGTATGAAAGCCAGTCACAAAGAATACTTTCTTCATTTAAAAACTTGAGATGCAGTGGGATGGGGAAAACCACCATAAAGTCTTGACTGAGACATGTTTTTTTTTTTTAAAGTTGAACTTACATTAATTTTACATAGCTTTCTAAACATGCGGCTCTCTTCTGCGAGACGCTAGTGCAATAGATGTCCCTCTAGAAAATGCGATAAATATGCGTTCTGTGTGAACGGCTTGGTTTCGGTTTTGACGTAAACAACATCTTCTCCACACTGATGCTCTCGTTTTCCGCAATATATTGAATGAACAACTTAGCAGCGCCGCACCTAGCGGGTTCAACTGGACAGGTTAACAAAAGCATTAAAATGCAATGATGCTTACATCGTCGTCACATTTCGTGCGCCACTGATAATACTGCCTGACGCACACCTAACATTCGAATGCAACGTTTTTGCATTTGAATATGGATTTTTATTTTAAATTCGACGAATATTTTAAATTCAAATTTTTTTTTGACAGCCCTAACCTGCATTAATGGTGTTGATTGAAGTTGGCTGTTTTATGCAGCTCATCAGCTTTGTGACGTAAAGTGACATCTCCAAGTTCACCTCTACACTGTCATTCATTAAAAGTGGCAAAAGTCCCAAAATAAAAAAATTATTATGAAAGGATGTTTTTAATACACACTATTTAAAGTATTTATAAAGTAAGTCATTAACAGATTGACAAATTATAAAATGCTTCGTCTCAGCCTCAGACTGCTTGTCCAGGGACTACACAGCACTTTTCACAAATTGGCGAGCTCTACTTTGATTGAACAATTCCAGATTTAAGCATCTTCCAAGAATTTACAAATTACAACAAATTACCCACCCTTAAAACGCTACAAAAAAAACTAACAAAAAAAACAAATGGTTTCTTCAAAGTGGACCAGACTTTATGTTGATGGTCAAAAAAACATTTGACCATCGAGACTATAATTCTGAACAGCCTCATTAGATATAT
>NW_015506580.1:176312-176716 GCF_001515645.1 Sinocyclocheilus grahami
TATATATATATATATATATATATTAAAATAAAGAGAAATTAAGCTTTTTTGTATTTTCCCACAGCATGCCTATATTTGAAAGTAGCTTTAATTTGGCATTTATTTTTTATCAATACTAATCAAGAAAAACAGGACACACAACCTTAAAGGGGTTATATGATGCGATTTCAAGTTTTCCTTTCTCTTTGGAGTGTTACAAGCTGATTGTGCATAGATAAGATCCCTGAAGTTGCAAAGACTAAAGTCTCAAAACCAAAGAGATATTCTTTATCAAAGTTAAGACCCCCACATATCTACCTCACTATGTGGAAATATTAGCATAATGCCACCCAAATGTTCATGCAAAGAAAGAAGGCGTGGTTTCAGTAACCGCAGTTAGTGTTGAAGCAGCCATGTCAGGGAGA
>NW_015506580.1:176863-189703 GCF_001515645.1 Sinocyclocheilus grahami
GCTACTGTTTTGTTATTATTTTAAGTATTTGCTATTGACTGTTCAAATGCGGAGTTTTGCGCATCGTGTGTATGCGTGCGTGCATGTGTGTGTGTGTGTGTGAGTGAGAGAGCGAGAGAGACCAGCTTCATCACTGTGTCTGTCACGCGACTCTGTTCCCCTTTCGGGCTCTGTCTTTACATTTATTTTGAAAGATGAAGCTCACGATTATGGTAAGGGGCGTTACATTTCCGACGAGTGCTTGCGGTGTTCGGCCAATCACAATGCACTGGGTCAGCTGGCCAATCAGAGCAGACTGCGCTTGTCGGAAGGAGGGACTTTGTAGAAAACTAAGCGTTTGAGAGAGGCGGGGCATAGAGGACCTACAATAATGTACAGTATTTGAAAAATAATGTGTTTTTTGAACATTAAAGCATGTCAACATATTCCGTTACACCAAATACACAAAATAATGATCTTTAAAAAAGCATCATATGACCCCTTTAAGCAAAAAAGAGTTGGTAAACAAACTTGTTTGATTTTGGATATTTCAGTAGTCTGTACTCTGCAGTTCGCAAGACCTAAGGAATATGCTAATTCATCATCAAAACATTATTATTTGCATTTTTCCCCAATAATGAAGTGAAAGTTCAAACGCAACAATCCTTTTATCTCCTGCACCACTCTCTCCAATTCACTCTCAGTCTGTTCATTGCTGTCTTTCAGCAGTCAGACTCCCAGAGGCCTCTGTGCTAAAGAAGAGGTCATCAGCAGCTGCCTGACCTGGAAGTGAAATCACTTAATTGTGACCATTAAAAACAACATGCAGTGCTGTTTAACATCAGTATAAGCAAACACTGCTGTAAACGAATACATTGTCCTCCAAGACCATACGCCATCACAATCATTAGTTTTTCCATCGTGGTGGATACTTTCCATTGACTTGTTTTGTTTCACACCAAGCAAATTATAATTTCCATCCGTCAACTCTAAACCTGACCCTCACAGAAACCATTTAGCATTTTTAGGGATAGTTTGCTCAAACATTAAAATTCTATCATGATTTACTCACCCTCATTTGTTCCAAACCTATTTTACTTACATTCATTGTTTTTTTTAATCCACGCAACGAAAATCAAAGGTGTCCAATGACTTGTGGACTCCACAGATGAAAGCCATACAGGTTGGGACCGACATGAGGGTGATTAAATGATCACATAATTTTCATTTTGGGTGTACTATCCCTTCATTCCCTCATTAAAGGGATAGTTCACCCAAAATAAATAAAGTCATCATTTACTCGCATCAAAATTGCATGACTTACTTTCTCCTGTGAAATATAAAAGAAGAAATCTAGAGAAATGTCAGTAGCACTTTCTATTACAGTCCTGTACCACATGTATTTATTATAGCAATTATAACTAGGTACTAACTGTAAATCTACCTCTAAATCTAGAATGGGTAATCGTTACTTTATATTACCCAGTACTTTCTTAGGTAATTACACTGGGTTACACTATTTCGATAGTCCACTTTAGACATTCTACTAACTATAAGTAACTTTGTAACTACATGTCAACTACATGTCAACTAATTCTCATTAATTTGCAACTACATGTCTACTAACTGTCAGAGTAGACAGGGTAGGTTTAGGGTTAGTAGAATAAGTTGACAAAGAAAGAGTTAGAAGATATTAAGCAGACAGTCTACTAATACTCTACTAACTGCTAGTTGACATGTAGTTGCAAAGTTACTTACTGTTAATAGAATGTCTAAAGTGGAATATCGAAATAAAGTGTTACCTTACACTGTAAGTACATGAACTGCAATATAAAGTGCAATGCTACTTTATATTACCCAGTACTTTCTTAGGTAATTACACTGGGTTACACTTTATTTCGATAGTCCACTTTAGACATTCTACTAACTATAAGTAACTTTGTAACTACATGTCAACTACATGTCAACTAATTCTCATTAATTTGCAACTACATGTCTACTAACTGTCAGAGTAGACAGGGTAGGTTTAGGGTTAGTAGAATAAGTTGACAAAGAAAGAGTTAGAAGATATTAAGCAGACAGTCTACTAATACTCTACTAACTGCTAGTTGACATGTAGTTGCAAAGTTACTTACTGTTAATAGAATGTCTAAAGTGGAATATCGAAATAAAGTGTTACCTTACACTGTAAGTACATGAACTGCAATATAAAGTGCAACCAAAAAGTCAATGGGAACCAAAAATGTCCGGTTACCAAAATTCTTCAAAATATCTTCTTTTGTGTTCTGCAGACGAAAGAAAGTCACAGGTTTGGAACTGCATGACGGTGAGTAAAATTTAACCGAATTTAAATTTTTAGGTGAATTATCCCTTTACGTTGGCATAATTTGACCACACACACACTGTCTTGAGCAAAAAAAACACGTTTTCAGCAGCAACACAATGTATTAAATCTGATTATAAAGAGGTAAACATTCACATAAAGCCTAAGAATAGGGTTACTGATCAAGTTTTTCTCTGACTGGATCATTTTCCCTACAGGAATCTCTTGCGTGTGCGAGACAGACAGAAATGGGACAGCAGGGGCAGTAATGCGTTTATGAGTAAAATTTGCAGAAGTTAAAAAAAGCTCCCAGCTCTGGCGATCTTCCCATATTGTGCGGCAGGAGAAGAAAATCGATGTGGGAACTCGCGAGCGAGAGAAGACAGATGGAGAAATGGAAGGTTGAGGGGAGCTTGTGTGTGGGAACTTAACGACTTGTGACAGTGCAAAACTGACAGCTAAAGAATTGACGCTCGTCTCACTTTCTCACACACCATAATTTACGACTATTGTCTCGCGCTTTCTTTTGACACTTGACCTTTTGTGTTCAATGTATTTCCTTTTACTTTAATACAATCCTCAGTCCTTCCCAATAAGCTGTCCAATAGAACCAAACTCGAACAAATAGCTCAAAGCGCCTAACCAGCTAACCATACGTTCCTCTCGGCCATACAGCGGCCATCGAGAGCAGCCCGGCGGAGAGAGCTAGGCGTATATTTAACCTGCATGCTCAGGTTTCTGCTAGTGTATAGCAGCAGAGATGGAGTGCGTAGGTTAGCACGAATACGCAACAAATCACGAGGTTTGGTCTACACATCTGCTTAGTTCAGCAAGTCTACGACATTGCAAATAATCCTCAAAGGCATTCGAGGTGTTTTACAGAATCTTCAGAAACCTGAGACTCTTTCCACTCCAAATGAGGCCAGTAAACAGATTTTGGACAGAAAATGCTGCAACGGGAAGCTATAAGCATACCGATAAGCATTAAAAAAGCAAGAAGGTGGAAAGCAGAGCATGCAAACGTGGTTTTCTCCCAATAAGCATCTGATAAGGAAGCACACATCTACAGTATTGGCTCTTATGGACGTCTACGAGACAAATTGTCTTTAATCAGCAGGGTGTTGACACAGGTTACGACAATTCTCATACCTATTCATGAGTTGTGCTAGAACAGCCCAGTGAGCTCCATGTGTGTCGCCACTATGAATAGAATGGAAAATCAATTAAAGCTGAGGCTAGTGAAGTGAAAGACTTTGAGACCCATTATTTAAAGTCTCATAATTTGGGCAGACAAGCGTTTCTAGGTTAGAACAGACCAGACTGACCACGACAAACCTCAGCAAGCCACCCACCAAAAGCAAGACAGCGAAACGCCTCAGAGTAAGACAACAAAACAACGGGAGAGAGAAAGAGGCACAGAAAGACAGTGACTGACCAGGGTTTGCTGGTATCTCAGAGCTTTCCTTTGCGACGCATCGGCAGCCATCAACACGCTCGCACTGAGCCAAAAATAAACACACAGTCTCACTCCTGTGTTACAGCATATGAAACACATACACTCACCGACTCTTACCCGTTTATTCAGTTACACACACCACCCTGCTCAAAGCGCGAGATACACACGCTGCCTCACACTTATGTTACAGTACCCGCAACACACACTTGCGAGAAAAATGCAGAGACGCGTGATTCTTCAATTAAATACACTGGAACACACCATCCACAAACTCAAATTGTCGGCCTACCTGTAATACACTGCACCAACAACACTTATGAAGGCACAGAGAACGCAAACACATCACAAACATGCAGATATTCACAACTCTTACAAAACATGACCATAGTATCCATAGTTTCTGTCCAGTACTTGGTATTGGCTAGTTTGGTATACAAGCAAGCTGGTAACACAAAGGTCAGGGTTCTCGATCATTTTGAGCTATGAGTTTCCAGAATTTTTCCAATCCTAGAGTATAAGATCAAGATTTTAAATTATTTTATAGATTCCACTCACAAAGAGCAATACTTAAGAGTTCAGTCAGAAATTTCCATATGTTAATATTTTATTAATTTTCAAAAAATTTCAAGGACCTAAAATTATTATTTTTACAGTGATTTTCAACAAATAGATAGCATTTTTAATGAACTAACTTAAGAGAGACTGGGCAAAAAATAATATGGAAATTTACATGACTTTTTAAAAACTGTTTATTTATTACCATTTTATTACTTTTTAATCCTTTCCAGGCCCAGAAATCACACCTTTGAAATTGCCTGATTCCCATGATTTCCAAGACCAAAAAAAAAAAAAAACTTTAACTGAACTATAAATCACTTTGGATAAAAGTTTGAAAATTGCCTGAATGACAGCAAAGTTATTCATATTAATATTTAATATTAAAAATATTGGTAACACTTCACAAGGCCCCAATTTTGAACACTTTAACAATGAGCAATACATTTGTTACAGCATTTATTAATCTTTGTTAACGTTAGTTATTAATAAAAAATCAACTGCCCCTTGTAAGTTCATGTTAGAGCAGGTCTATTAAATAATATTAACAGATACAACTTTTGATTTTAATAATGTATTAGTAAATGCTGAAATTACCATTAACGAATATTAATAAATGCTTCAGATGTATTTGACATTGTTAGCTCATATTAAAGTGATGTAAACTAATGTTAAAGAACAGAAACTTACCATAAAGTGTTCAAATATTTTTACATAAAATTGAAGATTATTTCTACCTGATAAAGGACTTTAGAACAAAAAAAATATTTAATCATTTACATTACATTTCCAGCGCTGTAAAAAACACTTTTGAAATGCACTAATATCTCTAGGTATTCCAGGATATAGGAAATAAATAAGGATCAATTTTATGAATTTTATGTTTTTTTTTAAATCACTATAAGGTGTAGTGAGTAAAAACTCAAAGACTCAAATCGAGAGCTGGCGAAGAGTGACTGAAACAGATGAGCCCAAACGAGCGTACTTGTGTTTTGTGTTAAATAGATAATACAGGTCCAGATTTGCTTGTCTTTTCTTAGCTGCGGCACACGGCTAATTGCCGCCTCATCTCACACTAACGACATCCCCACTCTCAGCCGTTACTAGCGGCAACATGCCTCCCCATCTATCTGCGGGCCTGAACCCCTCCCAGCTGGATTTCCGTTTTACTTCCACCTCTTCTTGTTTTTGTTCCTTCTGGCGAGCACGGGTGTTTTTTGACAGGACACCACCCCCTCGGGGGCACCCGTGTAACATGATGAGTGAGTATGCGTTTTGGAAGGAGCTAGAGGGGGGGCAACATGACCCAATACAACAGCGTCAATGCCGCAGCGAGGAAACTCAGATGCCCCGCACAGTCTTAAAATACAACTCGCTCTTGCTGTGATTCAACCTCTACTCTGATTAACGGGCTGATGAATATGTAAACTCTCCGCTAACTCATAGCTTCTAGAGTCCAAAATGTTTACAGGAATTACCCTAGAGAGACGTCCGGGTGAAGCATCCACTGATCTGACAAGCTTAAAGTGCAGCAAAACCTCATACACGATCCTTCGTGACTTCAAGTGGATCTGAAATACATTGTGTAGGTTGTCGCTTTTTATATCACAACTGGGCCTGCCAATCGATTGGCCAGGATATACCTGGAAGAATGTCTCGGTGGACGACTAAAAGCTTAAAAATAAATAAAGTGATTAAAGTAATCCTCCACGCATTTATATACATACCATCTGGGCCTTGCGGCAAAGGCTTCAGTTCTGGAGTCACGCTAACAGGTCAGATGGGTAAGTGTTACGGGATCGGTACAATGACGGCCGTTCCTGCAGCCACGGCAGGACAGAGAAACCCGAGCACACGGATAAAAATGCATCTCCACGGAAGCCGAGGACAACTCTGAAAAACAGAGAGGGAGAGGGAGTGAGAGACATCTAATACTAAACAACTCAATACAGAGCATAACAACATGGCACTCTATTATAACCAACCAGACAATACACTCCAACTCAAACACACAACAACCGATACATTTATCCAAGCAAACAACTATAGAAAGAAATCCACAGCACAAGTCGATGGTCTTTGGAACAGTATTTCTTTATTACATGGCAGCTTTTGCATTACAAAAATACAAAAATGACAGTTTCCCTATAGTTTTCTTAAAGCACCCTTTAGAGCTGGTTTGTACAGATGACAAAGGCAGTGAATAAACCAATTAATATCAAGTTTGCTAGGCACTCATCTGGCACAGTCAGACTGGCAGGGACTAAACTGGATTATATTATATGTATCTATGTCCATTGTGGGTTTTAATACCTTCACAGGGGAACTTTTAAACATTTGTTACCACAACTAGAACCTGTAGCGCTCAGTGTCACAATGCTTTCACCATTACAATTCTGAACACACATTCAAAACCAGGTGAACACAGCCTGAGAAATACATTGATTAAAATGTATAAATACAGTTAGAGGAGTAGTTTAAAATGAACCCATCTTTCCTTTCATGTTAGGCTGGTTCTGGAGAACATCATTGTGCTGGCATTCTCTCACTGGAATGACTGCAGCATTGAAGAAATACTTACAAACACAGTACAGTAAAACTGTGACACATTTTCCTAGTCTGTTTCCTACTTTAAGTTTATTTTTCATTTTGAAACAACGTTTGACTAATGAAAATAACTTTTAGTATTTCATCAAATAACCAGTCATTTGTTTAAACATTTCAATATATTTTTTTCTAAATTATCATGGCACTGTTTCCATTATGAAAGTAATCTTTTATAAATTATTTATTTGCACCAGCCCCTCATTTTATACTTAGGATTTTAATGTGTGTTTAAAATGAACCTATGCCCATATTATTCTGCCAGTTCAAAATGCTTTCACCATTACAATTCTGAACACACATTCAAAACCAGGTGAACACAGCCTGAGAAATACATTGATTAAAATGTATAAATACAGTTAGAGTAGTTTAAAATGAACCCATCTTTCCTTTCATGTTAGGCTGGCTCTGGAGAACATCATTGTGCTGGCATTCTCTCACTGGAATGACTGCAGCATTGAAGAAATACTTACAAAACACAGTACAG
This sequence comes from Sinocyclocheilus grahami, assembly GCF_001515645.1. Taxonomy (NCBI): domain Eukaryota; kingdom Metazoa; phylum Chordata; class Actinopteri; order Cypriniformes; family Cyprinidae; genus Sinocyclocheilus; species Sinocyclocheilus grahami. Next base: position 184,268 of record NW_015506580.1, read on the forward strand.
TAAAACTGTGACACATTTCCTAGTCTGTTTCCTACTTTAAGTTTATTTTTCATTTTGAAACAACGTTTGACTAATGAAAATAACTTTTAGTATTTCATCAAATAACCAGTCATTTGTTTAAACATTTCAATATATTTTTTTCTAAATTATCATGGCACTGTTTCCATTATGAAAGTAATCTTTTATAAATTATTTATTTGCACCAGCCCCTCATTTTATACTTAGGATTTTAATGTGTGTTTAAAATGAACCTATGCCCATATTATTCTGCCAGTTCAAAGAAGCTTATTAGTTAAAATATCAAAATAAAACCCAACAAAGCAACAGTTGCTTGAAAGCAATATCAGCATGAACAGTGTACATCTACAGAAAACCTTTTGGCTTCTAAAATGCAGTAAAATAAAATAATCATGTTGAGTGATAACCTATGGTAAAGGTGATGAGTGTGGAATGTAGAAGAAAGTTTGAGGGATGCCATGGCAGTGTCAAAAGGTCAAAGGTTGCGACCATTAACCTAAAGGTCATGCCTACTGGATCAGGAAGACACGTACACAGATGGAAAACAGCACACTCAAATTTACAGTCTACATTCCCACTAGGAATAATGTTGTGTGTGCAGAACAGAAACTGTGTTACTGTGTGTCTAAACCCTGGAAGCTCTAAATGATAAAAGGTGAGCTGATAAAGTGCAAAAGCTCTCTACCGCCACCTGCAGGATTTTCTTTAAGACAGAATACTTTCAGTCGCCATAATGTGCATTCATTGGCACACAGAATGTTTGAAGTGAAAAGAAATGTGCAAGAGTAAGAGAAACATGCATATGTACAGGCATAATTACAAAACATGTTAGAAGGATATATAAACGAGTGAAAACACCATTTGGAACGCAACTGGAATCCAGAAGTTTTGGAATTACTCAAATGTCTGGAGAAGTGTACTGATATGCATCTTAGTAATGTTTTTAAAAATAACTATTATACGCTAACCAAAATGGATCAATAAATAGTTTAACTTTGAACTCGGAGTCAGGAAGCCCTATCAAAATTCAAAAAAGCTGCCATGGTGTATACAGGATAACTAAAGAAAATTAACAGATGTCTTGCCACAGTACTTAAAAAAAAAACATTAACAGAAACCAAAGATAAAGTAAGAGCAGATCTGCTCTGCTCCAATCTAATAAGTGAAATGGTATGGAGGAGTTTAGTATGGTACTGGCACAATGCTACTATGCATGTCTATGCATACAACCATGTATGTGTGACAGATGGGGGGTTTATCATTAAGCTGCTCTGAATGTACCAACAAGTTGGCTATAAAAAGGCTCCACAATTGCAAAGCATACAGAACATGAATTACTGAGAAAACAAAACTATACAAAGAAGAGTGAAAACAAATAGATATAAAAATAAATCCGATAAAACAAAAGACTGATAAAATGTTGGTTTTAGTTAAAAAAAGGGTAATTCTGTGGCAAATTTTATACAGCTGCTGAATAAAAAATATATATATTTCATTTTCCAGCTTATTTTTAACCCCAATTTCCCCCTATAAATCATGAAAACAAATGGATTTTTTTCACATATACTCACAAATGGCATCTTTACACTTTCCATAGCATATTTCATTGGTGGAAAAAAAAAAGTTAAGAGCAAGGCAAAAAAAAAGATTTAATGGAGAATGTTTGTGATAATGCATTTTCTAAGTGCACCCAAGAAGTTTAAAAAAATCTGATCTATCTTGGCAAATCCACTGTAAATAACACACGCATCCTATGAACCTGTCATTGTGCTGAGGAATGTGAAACAGATGACACATGGACTGGGTGTAAATAGATTTACATGACTCTGTGTGTTGTGTGCTGAGCTTGCAGCAGGTGATGGATGTACACACACACGTGCGCTGAGCTCCCACTACTGCAGTTCTGAGGGCAGTGTGTTCTGTGTGTGCTTCGTGCCTGGGGAGTGTGTGTGTGTGTGTGTGTGTCTAGTTGTTGGGACTGTACTTAGGGAAGAGGTAGAGGTCTTTACAGAGGGAACTGGTGAACTCTGACATCTCTTTACAGCGATGATGGGCTGAACCAGGTGCGTATCCCTCTCTGCTTTTAATTTGACCATTCACCTATAGAGAACAACAGAGAGAGAGCAAAATACATTTTAACCCTATAAAGCCTACTTTATCATATTTTATAATGCAAACTTTTTTATATATATATGTTTGAAGTGAAAAGAAATGTGCAAGAGTAAGAGAAACATGCATATGTACAGGCATAATTACAAAACATGTTAGAAGGATATATAAACGAGTGAAAACACCATTTGGAACGCAACTGGAATCCAGAAGTTTTGGAATTACTCAAATGTCTGGAGAAGTGTACTGATATGCATCTTAGTAATGTTTTTAAAAATAACTATTATACGCTAACCAAAATGGATCAATAAATAGTTTAACTTTGAACTCGGAGTCAGGAAGCCCTATCAAAATTCAAAAAAGCTGCCATGGTGTATACAGGATAACTAAAGAAAATTAACAGATGTCTTGCCACAGTACTTAAAAAAAAAACATTAACAGAAACCAAAGATAAAGTAAGAGCAGATCTGCTCTGCTCCAATCTAATAAGTGAAATGGTATGGAGGAGTTTAGTATGGTACTGGCACAATGCTACTATGCATGTCTATGCATACAACCATGTATGTGTGACAGATGGGGGGTTTATCATTAAGCTGCTCTGAATGTACCAACAAGTTGGCTATAAAAAGGCTCCACAATTGCAAAGCATACAGAACATGAATTACTGAGAAAACAAAACTATATAAAGAAGAGTGAAAACAAATAGATATAAAAATAAATCCGATAAAACAAAAGACTGATAAAATGTTGGTTTTAGTTAAAAAAAGGGTAATTCTGTGGCAAATTTTATACAGCTGCTGAATAAAAAATATATATATTTCATTTTCCAGCTTATTTTTAACCCCAATTTCCCCCTATAAATCATGAAAACAAATGGATTTTTTTCACATATACTCACAAATGGCATCTTTACACTTTCCATAGCATATTTCATTGGTTGAAAAAAAAAAGTTAAGAGCAAGGCAAAAAAAAAGATTTAATGGAGAATGTTTGTGATAATGCATTTTCTAAGTGCACCCAAGAAGTTTAAAAAAATCTGATCTATCTTGGCAAATCCACTGTAAATAACACACGCATCCTATGAACCTGTCATTGTGCTGAGGAATGTGAAACAGATGACACATGGACTGGGTGTAAATAGATTTACATGACTCTGTGTGTTGTGTGCTGAGCTTGCAGCAGGTGATGGATGTACACACACACGTGCGCTGAGCTCCCACTACTGCAGTTCTGAGGGCAGTGTGTTCTGTGTGTGCTTCGTGCCTGGGGAGTGTGTGTGTGTGTGTGTGTGTCTAGTTGTTGGGGTAGTACTTAGGGAAGAGGTAGAGGTCTTTACAGAGGGAACTGGTGAACTCTGACATCTCTTTACAGCGATGATGGGCTGAACCAGGTGCGTATCCCTCTCTGCTTTTAATTTGACCATTCACCTATAGAGAACAACAGAGAGAGAGCAAAATACATTTTAACCCTATAAAGCCTACTTTATCATATTTTATAATGCAAACTTTTTTATATATATATATTTGAAAAAAATTATATTTTAGGCATCTAAATTATGAACATGATCAAAACTTTGCTGAAAACACCATTATACACAATCAACTACATGCCTTCTGTCATCTGATTGATAATTTATACTTTTTAGCAAGTAAAAGGCCTTTTAGTATAATTCATCCCCCATCAGGTTGTGGAAACTTAGGTTTCATTTATAATCCATACATACATCATTTTTCGAAAAGTCATGTCAAAATGTGAGTATCAAAGATGATACTTTAAGCTTTTGAGGAATGTTATCTGCACATTTCTTAATCCCCATTGTGTATGTTTTGCACCCACAATTAAAACTAGTTTTTAAATCATATAAATTTATTCAAACATCACTGAAATTGTATCTTACTATATTATTGGATGATATAGAGTGACAACTGATATTTATACACATTTTATGCAAGTTGTCTGCTATACTGATAAAGATCTCATTGATTTACAAGATATCAGAATTTTGTCTTGTTGTCAATATAAGTATTAGCAACTGCAATTTGCATATTTTTGCTCATTTAGGGCCTCTGAAGAACACTGATATGTTTGAGCTTCATATTCTCTTATAACATACCATATGGGCCACAAAAGCCCAAGTATCAAATACGATACTTAACAAAAACACATATGCAAACTGTTTTAGATTTTGTCTAAATGTTCAATAAACTGATCAATGTCAAAACATATTTTCATGGCTGTTATTTCATATGTCAGGCTTTACATGATTACGCTGTTACAAGTTGTGAATAAGGTGTTATTTATAAAACAGTCCGATTTTGAATGGCTATCAACTGAATTAAATATCAAAGTGCCAGGTACAAAACACAAAATGTTTGAAACATTGTTTGGAAACCATCAATGGCCATAAATCAGTGCATTCAAAATGTGGACTAAAATGTTTTACCTGCACAAGTATGTCTGCCAGGTGTGTGTCGTTGGCTCTCTGTCTGATTGTGGTGTTCAGTTCCTGAATGAACCAGGACCCTTTCTTGGTGTTTCTCATTGCAGCAGTGCCTGAAACACAAAACATCAGCAATCGGCACAGCCTGTGACATATGACATGATGAATGGTAATAAAATCAGATGAAGATACAACAACGTGTACACACTGAAACCTTTGAGGGTGGCAAAGCCGCAGATCATGTCGGATCTCTGGGGCAGTTTGACTCTCAGTCTCTCCCTGTCTTTCTCCTCCCTCTCTTTGTCGTCTCTCTCCCCCTCTCTGCCAGCATCCCTCTGTTCACAGCCTGGAGATTGAGTCCGTTCCTGCCCATCCAACTGGTCCACGCCGTTGTCCATCTCCTCTGAAATAGAAAGAAATGTTTGTTTGCTAGTTTTTTTTAAAAGTTATTTTACACCATGCTCGCTTCCGTGGCTATTTTATATTTCATTGTCAATTTAAAATACAATAAATATACAGTATAAATAATAATAAAGGTTTAAAACCTTTTTTTTTTTTTTTACTGCTATTAAACTGCTATTTTAGACTATTAAAACTTATTTAAATGCTTCAGCTGAATAAAACAAATTCTTCAATGAATTAAAACTAGCACATTTCCATACAATATGCTTCAAAGATCATATTTTGGCATAATGGCGCATCTTTACCTCATATTAAGAACTGAAAAAATGAATTAATTATTAATGAATTAATTATTACTAATTTGTCATTTTTCGCTTTCAAAGAATTCAATAAATGTGTCCGGAAATACTATCTCTCTCTTTTTATATATATATATATATATATATTTTTTTTTTTTTTTTTACACT
>NW_015506580.1:189926-204281 GCF_001515645.1 Sinocyclocheilus grahami
TTCACATCTTTCTTAATATTTCATAAAAATACATTACCAGTCAAAACCATGACCATTAACAAAAAAATTAATAAAATAGTTTGGAAAGATATTCATACATTACAGGAGTCTTTAAATGAAATTATTTTTAAAACAGAGAAATGAGGAGAAAGTCAGTCCAGTGTTATTTTAGAATTAATTATATATTATAGTATATAGTGTTACTTTCAATTTTTGAAGTTTCATTTTTAATTTTAGTAGTTTTGTTGTAGTTTTAGTAATTTTGTTATGTGCTTGGTTAATCAACAGTAACTCACCTCCTCGACAAGCCTGAATGAAGAACATCTTTGGCTTATTCTGGAGCAGAGGGCAGCGGGCGTTATCAAAAACCTCAAACACCCAGTCCAACTGAGAGACAGAGAGAAACATTTGAAACTCTGATATGTAAAGGAATCTTTTACAAGGTAATACATTCACTTCAAAAGGAACTCACATATTGATGAACGTATAACTGTGTGTATAACTAAGAATAAATAGTGATGCACGAAAATAAATATCCTTAGCTGAAACCAGTAACTCAAAAACCGAAAAATATATTTTTAACTTAATTAAAACGTTTTTTTGAATAATTGTATTAACATTATTGCACTTTTTTTTCTTTTTTTTTTTTACAAAAAAATCTAAATGTAAGTTTTAATTTAGACGAAAACTGAAATCAAAAATGCATTTTATTTGATAATCAATTAATTTATTGTATTTAATAATCAACCATTTGTACACACATTTAAAATACACATAACAGTTTTTATGTCAACTTTTAAATAACAGAATTTGTCGTTGAAATATAAACATTTAAATGGTGGCTGTAATAAAAACTTGTTTTTATGATAGATTTATTCAAATATAAAAAGTAAGACAACAGGTTAAGTAAAAAATATAATAAATATGTAATATAATGCATATATTTAGGATAATGCTCTTGTCTAGTTATTTGTTTCTAGCTGATTATCCAGTTTATGGACATTAAATGATTTTCCTGAGATAAATGTAATGTTGTGACATTGTTTACAAGCTGTCAGATGTCTTTCCATGTTTGAAACACTGACTAGGCAATTATGAGAATGATACATCGATTTCAGTGAGTTGTACTGTTTCTTTCAACATACATTCATGTTTATTTTGTGCCATGACTAACAGGAAATAGGAAAAGATGATCAGTTACAGCGATCTGTTACGCTACATTAAAAAGCATCAAAACCACATTTATTGTTTGTATATCATGATAAAATTTGAATTTCTATAATAATGAAAATTTGAAATGTGATACTATTTCATATTAAAAGTAACAAAGTACAAAGCTTATTGGATGGCAGGTGAGCTACAAATAATGTTTAGTGAAGTTAATGCATCAACAGAAAACAGCATAGACTAAAAGCTTTCTCTTAAGATTCAAGAATCCATATCAGTATCGATAAATTTTTTTTTAAAAGAACATGAAATGGATATTGTTATTCTATCACTAGTGGTATTAAAATCAAGTGCACCTCCAGCAGCTGTCCATCAGTGCCGTAGACAGATCCCTCAACTCCATGTGACAGTAAACACACAACAGTGCAGTCATACTCTGCATGCTCCTGCCGCTGGGCAAACTGTTCTAGGCACCTGCGCATTGCCTGAAAAAAACAAATCAAAAACTTAATAATTGACTTTGCTTTGCAGGGCAGTTTGACTCTGCAGCATGTCTAACTCACCACCGCCGTTAGGTCTTTGTGCAGGCTGACTGTGAAATCCAGCTCCATAAAGAGTCTCCTCAGCGTCTCCTCATCCACCTCTCCTCCCCTCCGGACATCTAAATCAGTGTTAGCTGAGTCAAACCTCACATTACTCAACACCAGGGCCAGCCCTCGCGGACAGGAGCGCATCGGGTACGCCTGAAAGGAAAGACATTTGCATAGAGGTTACACACTGTGCTAACATAGCATAAAATAAAATGCATATAAAATGGGTTTTTGTCTGCGAGTATCCAAAGGAATAGAGTTTGTGTCCTTATACCTGTGATCTATGGGACTGGAAAAATTCCGGCATACAGGGAACAACAGCCGTGGTCACGGGAGAGTCGGCATCCAAACACATCTCCATGGACTCTAAAACACACACACAGACACAAACAACCCCATTAGCTCAAAAATATTAGGCTCATCTCACATAATTTTCCTTTATCTATTATGCTTTCTTCCATAACAAGTATGTTTAAATATGCTTGTTTGTCAATTGAACTAAACCTGAAACAATTAATTATTAAATGGAAAACCTATACTAAAATTAGAAATGTTGCATAAAAATGACATACATACAACATTCGCCTGTACGTGTTTAACGTAATAACCATTCAGAGAAAAGCAGCTCCAGCTCTTGGTACCATGAAGCTTGTTGTCACATAGAAAAAAATGACCATTCAAAACAGCAAACCTCCAGGGAATTAATCACTGGTAGTAGATAAAGTCATTTACTTAACCATCCTCTTTGATAAGATGTCCTGTATCCATGTGTACAACAGTACCAGATATTTGGCATAGAGTGTGCATGGCATAGATCTCATCATTAGCATAGTATGCACAAAGCCTGCTTTATCGTAGTTCAATAAATGTTCATTTTAAAACTGAAGTATACTTTGGGCTTTATGCACAAACATTAAAATGGCTCACCATGAGTCCGGGCTCTTTTCACAGGTATAACACATTCCTGAGTTGGACGAGACAGTGAGGGCTCTGAAAAGCTTTTCTGTGAAGATAAAATAAAAATAAAAACTTACAGTTAGTTCACAACCCACTATTCCAAAGGAAAGGAGAGTTTGAACTTGTCTGTTTGACCGTTGTTTTTAAAGAATCTGTGTAGTTTGGGTGTGGTAAACTGGTGCATAATACTTCCCATTTAGTCCTACCCTCTCTCCCTCTCGTTTACTCCACTGACCCAGCTCTGACCTCTGTGGGTGGCGTCATTTCTATACGTCTCTATGGTCATAAGACTGATCCCACAATTCTTCCTGCAACTTACTGTCTTGAGAAAATGTTGTATTTTGGACAAGAATATATAAAGTGTTTGGTAAACAGTATAAAACTTGAAATATATAGAAAACAAATAAGCTTTATTTTCCTTCCATTGAGTACAGCAGCTTTATGGGACAATCATTTAGAATAATGATGCACAAAACATTTTTTCCTATGAATACAACAATGTGCTTTCATTGCTAAAGAAGACTTTTCTGGTCCCTCACTGCAACCCATTATGTTCTTATAGAAACCTGTCAAGTCAGTCTAACTGGGTGTGATTCCGAAGTGAAGGCACCAACTCACGTCTTTCTCTGTGAAGTCCATGAGCAGTCTGCTGAGGTGCTGTTGCTCTGTCGCCGTAAGAGCAGCACAGAAGCTGCTAAAAGCTTGAGGGCCACGTTTAGGCAAAAGAAACAACAAATGACGACTCTTGCCCTGGGATGTCGGTTTAGCCTGAAAGGATTCAAATGATCTCATGGTTAAAAATAATCAAAGCATTATTTATGAGGCTTTCCACACCTATTAGGACTGTAACATTTAAATAAATAAAGGCTGCCACTTATTGGGAAATGGCTATTCAAAAAAAAAAAAAAGTACTTTATAGCATTTTACAACATTATACAACGTTTTCTACATAAAACATAATTTTTTAGCATAGATTCCATGTAGATCTATCCAATATAGAACTAATACCAAGCTAATACTTTAACATGCCATAATGGTTTCAGCCATGTTTTCTGTAAGAATTCCATCTTGTTGTAGACACTGGATCAGCAGATCATCCACCACCAAGTCCTGCAGAATTGTGACAGAGTTCTTCCTGAGCACTCGTCTCTCCCATTCTTTCATGCCACACTCTCCCAGCATGATGAACCTCTGAGTTTAAAAAAAGGAAAGACAGTTACAAAACGCTCCCATTATAACAAACAAGTTTATATAAAACTAATTTAAGTATTCTTTTTTTTATCAAAAAACTGTAAGAGTTCAAATAACAGCTAACAGTTATAAAAATGTACAATTATACATACATAAAAAATGTTTATAACTTAACTTCAAAAAAATAAGTGACACTGGAAGTGACCATGGAATTTGAATGAATTGATTATTATTGCATAATACTAAATTAAAGCCTTCTGTGTATATATATATATATAGTGTGTGTGTGTGTGTGTGTGTGTATAAATATATACGACTGTATTTATCATGATCACTGTTATGTAAAAAGAAAACATTGACATTATTAATTTTATGAAGTATTCAGACATGTATTTGTTGTGCTGACTTCATTCTAACTTCAAGTTAAAAATATATATATATTATACTATTTTGATGTTACCATGCAACAGTCAAATGTCATTGCAACTATGCCTCTTTTGCATATAATGTATAAAATATAATTTATTACGTTTTTCTTTTGAATTTGGGGTGAAAGTGACCTTCCAGTCTATGTTCATTATGTCAAAACATTCAGCATAATAACACGCACAGGTGATCTGCATGCCTCCAGTGTTCTGCTACTGTCTACAAGTTATAAAGGCCACGAGGGTCACTTTACCTGTTTTGATACGGTCCTTGCCGTGTGAAGATGACAGTAAATGACACTATAATGACGATGTATGAAGGGTGATGTTGATTAGATGTAAATCCAAAATGATGAATGCCAGCTCGCGCCGCAAACTAGCTTAGCATGCTAATCAAAACAAAAATAAACACACCTGTCAATATAAAATACTGCTGACACTAACTTTATCATAAAAGCAGGCCAGCTGCTAAACTTCAGCTAAAATAGTTTTCCTAGGCTGTTTATCAAGTTGACCGATACAAAAATAAACCAAATTAACAACGAGCTACACAATACTATTAGCTGTAAGGTGCTAGCACTTCATGTGAGCTTTGCTGTTCTCGACGCAAAATTCATCCTTTAAAAATTCATTTTCTTTTTTGTCTCATTCTCGAGGCAACACGCGGAACGACAGACTTCGTGCCGAAAATTGCATTTTTTAAAATAACTGACAATACTCTGATTCCCTCTACAAACTTCCGCGGGTGATGATGGAGCTTGGCAGCCAATAGGCATTTCGTCTGAAGATGATTGACGTGAGGAGAAGCCTATCGCAGCCCCGTCCGCCCACGAAAGGGGCGGGCGTCTGTTTCATCCACTTATTTGAAATGTGAAACTTGTGTAATACCTCACACACATCGTTGTTAGAAATACAGTTCATTTAGGGATTCCATGATTTAAAATGACCATTAATTATCAGAGCAAGTCTCATTTCTGTTCACATTTTATTTCAAGTTTCCATATTTCCCAGACTCGCTTAACATCCTCATTGGACTGTAGACTTCCTACCCTCGCAGGTAGCAGCTTGTGTGTAATCACTGATCGTGATCTATATAATATCTCTGTTATAGATCAGTGTGTGTAGTGCTATATCATCTAACATCAGACAGAATTCCAGAGGTTTTAACTCTGGTTTTACTTTGATGACACCTAACTATACTTCTGAACGCACAAATCACATCACTAATATGCCTAATTTAGGCCTACATATACTGCATTAATTGAAAATAGCACCACGTTTTCTAATATTTCTATTATATGTAGCATTAAATGGTGTATAATTTAGAGGTGAATAGTGAATAGTGTTTAGTTCCATGATTCCAGGATTTTATTTGCATTTGACATAGGCTGTAATTTGCTAGATTAACTTTCCAGAATGACAAATGGATTCAAAACAGATTCTAAAGAAGAATTTTGTTATCACCAATATGGAAAAGCAAATGACAATTTTAAAAATGTAAATGATCATTATTATTATTATTAATAAATGGTCAAAGCAGATAACTTAACACATTTTTAATTAGTTAATTATTTAGCTCATAAATCATTGCAACAAACAGAAAAAGACTCTACTAGATTGTATTATAAGCATGCATGGATTCATATGTGAGCTCTAACAGGAACAGACAGCAACCAGTTTGGACAACTTGGAGCCCAAGTGGTGTATCATGGCAAATTTAACAGGCACAAAACAAAACCCACCATTTACTCTGTTTTTTTTTTTTTTTTAATCATGTCTAATGCCAGTTGTCTCATTTAGGCACTGAAAATAAACTAAGAGATTTTATGTGTAATAAAAATACTAATTTTCACCTAACATGGCATATACGCCACTAATATAAAATGTATAACCTGCAACTTTATGCTGATGATAGAGGCCATGAAGAAATTGAGAATGTGTAATTAACCAGCTTGTGTGGAGACCTGTTTTGGTCGAACATCTCTCTTTGAGTTTCAAAACCGTAATAACTGCCCAGCCTCTTCTCATTGGTTGATGTGATTTGGTCACATGGGAAGTAAATGGTCATCCCTTTCCTCTTGCTCCTCCCCAAGAGGTTCAGTAGTCACGCCTCTGTATGTGGGTCGTTCTTCTCTGTTGCCACGGGAACGACAGACAAAATCACATCCATCCTGTTACGATAAAAAAAAAAGTTATATTGGTTTCATAAAAGGAAAAAAAAAAGACCAAAACAGAAGATGAACTTGGGAAGTTAAATTAAAAAAATTTTAAAAAAACAGCAGCACTTCTGAAATAGGAACATGCCTGCTGAACTGAACATCTCTCTTTGAGTTTCAAAACTGTAATAACTGCCCAGCCTCTTCTCATTGGTTGATGTGATTTGGTCACATGGGAAGTAAATGGTCATCCCTTTCCTCTTGCTCCTCCCCAAGAGGTTCAGTAGTCACGCCTCTGTATGTGGGTCGTTCTTCTCTGTTGCCACGGGAACGACAGACAAAATCACATCCATCCTGTTACGATAAAAAAAAAAGTTATATTGGTTTCATAAAAGGAAAAAAAAAAGACCAAAACAGAAGATGAACTGAGACAAATATATATGTAATTATACTTACAGCAGATAAGTTGCCGATCTCTGACCAAAAGGTATAGTTGGGGAACTGTTCAACTCCCTTGGCTCCAACTACCAGTCGCTGATAAAGGAATCCACCAGTGAGATACACAGCCAGGCAGCAGAATACACTATGGACAGCAAACAGGAACATGATTACATATAAAATATGAGCAAAAGACATTAATGTTTCTCCTTAATCGTCGTCTGTGAGAATTTTAAAACGGACATAACTCACAGTCTCTGCCAATCTCATGCTAATCTTGAGTAGCTACAGACTAGAGTAGAGCGCAGCTTTTGCATAACGATCATCTGCAAGCTGTGACATCGACATAAATAAAACAGGAACAAAAACTTTATTGACTTAAATTAACTATATGGCTAATGAATTAATGAATGAAGCACGTTGATGCTGCTCTTGCTCTCGCTCTGATTGATGTGCGCGCGCACTCTTCCGGGAGACGTGCCCATACAAGGAATCCCGCCATTTATGACGTTATATAGGACTTTCCTAAATTTGTACGAACCCTGAAGGAGTGTATTTATTTGGTGAGACTTATTTGGTCATGTTTAGTCCGAGAATCCAACACTTCAACAGTGTAAATAAGTCAGAAAGCATGAAATAGCATTAGAACTCCCCTTTAAAGTACTCACATAATAAGGAATATGGAGCCGGCACTGAGTTTAGATGGGATTACAGGACAGACCGCATTGGAGTCCAGCTCAAACAGGTAATAACAGTCCTGTTGCTTCTTATTGTCCTCCAAAACCACTGAAAACGCATTCTAACAAAACACATGCACACAAAATTAATAATTCATAGGAGCTAAGAAATAATAACGAGTTGAAATGATGATGACATTCTGGTTATTGTCAGGGTAAAAGCTACTGTGCTATCTTGAATACCTGAAATAATTTAGTCCAAGCATGATAAAGCACTAATGCTACTAACAGAATTTTGCATTATTTTCAGAAAATTTTCATCAACAATATATCAAAAATAGATGTGGATCACGTGTTGACAGAAATACAACTAATACTTTTGTTATGAGGATCAATGATAACGCTAAACTTATTCTTTTTCAGATCTAAAAAAAATGATTTAAAAATACATAAACAAAATAGCAGATGCATTTTATTTAAATATTGTAGGGGTATAAAGTAACAAATGCCAAGTGTCATTTCGAAAGCATTAAAAAGTTCATACCGTTGTGCTTGTGCTGCATGAAATCATAATCATGGCTTTTCTTGCCTCTTGTGAACAGTGGCTGTCGTATTTCTCTCCCCCTTCATAGAAGAGCAGAACCCAGTCACCTGCACCAAGAACAAAAGGAGAACTAAGGTCAAAAATGAGTTAACAAGGCTTCCTGTAACACCTGGAAAAAGTTCTGTAATTTAGTGAACTTTGATGTGTGTTTTAAAGGGGTCATATGATGCGATTTCAAGTTCTCCTTTCTCTTTGGAGTGTTACAAGCTGTTGGTGCATCAAGAAGATCTGTAAAGTTGCAAAGACTAAAGTCTCAAATCCAAAGAGATGTTGTATTAATGTTCTCTTGCAACGCATCCCTGCCAAAATTCAGTAGTCATTATTATAAATTAACGTTGATAACAATTAAAACTGAATTAACTGTTATTTTAATATTAATTCAAAGAGATATCGAAGAATGTAATGGTTTCAGAAAAGTCTACCTGTAGCAAAAAGAAGCAAATGGTAAAACGTCACTTCTAAAGGTCAAGCAATGTAACATACTTCCTCTGATAGCATGTGTGTTGGTGTAGTTCCCAATTCGGACTGGCTTTCCTCCTTTTATGTCTTGCTGCACAAGACCTGCATCCTTTATTCCGCCAGCATCTCCACACACCTGAAAAATATACGAAAATTCCTTCTCCTTTCCTATTGTGGTGAAGCTGTTTAGAGTGAATATGAAGACAGTTATTAACATTAACAAGACCAGCACAACCTGCAAACCGAATGAATGCTCGATTAACTGCAAAAAAACCTGACTTACTTTTGATTGGTGAGAGGCTCCAGTAAACGGAGCGCATTTTGCTCAGACTCGCTATGTGAAATCAGCTTGCAGTTGTCTGTGATGAACTCCGCTTGTACTCCAGCAAGTAGGACGTAAAGAAAAGTGATGATTATTCTCAGAGACAGCAACATGACTTTCAGCGGTGACACCTGATGGGAAAAGGGCACTACATTAAAAAAAAAAACGGTCAGTGAATTTATCCAATGATTGACTAACGCATGCATCCAAAATATGGGCAGTGTAACAGTAGCCTGACACAAGATACGCATATAATACACATTTCATTATACAGTATGCACAGAGCATTTTATGATTAGTGAAGGGCACAAATTAGACAAACTGTGTCCTTTTTCCTGGTTAATTTCCTGGTTAATTTTGGCATCTCATAATAAATCACATTTTGTTTTGCTATTAGTTAGTATAGGTAGTTTTTGAATGGTGCATATCTTTAACACAAATGTATATTTCACAAGTAACTCAAAGACTAATTCCCGAGTCATGTGAAATATATTTGGTCAAAACTGATTGACAAAATTGCACTCTGAAACGCCAAAGTCATCAGTGGCTCTTAAATATAATCATATTTGTAAAGACTACAGACAAAACTGTTATGCAAATAGAATTTTAAATGCATCTGCATGTTTACAAATTGCTGGCAAAACTACAAAAGCCTGGCTGTAATGCAAAAAAAAAGACAACACAAAAGTTATACTGCATGGATCCAAGCTGAAGTAAGCAATGAAGCAAACGGTAATGAAGAACTTTAGTTAGGAAACCAGATAAACATGCTGTTAGCATAAGCTGTCATCTTTAAAATACATGAAATGAAAGAAATGCACCTTTCGGGATTCCTATGACCGTGTTTACTGTAGATGAATAAAAGTAAAGGTCTTAATTAGCTGTCTAGTTGTGTCCACCCAGCCTGGGGATCTTCTCTTTCCCAAACTGTCGCACTGATGTCTTTAAACAACACTTAACGACATAACGTCAAAATGTCCGCTGGTATCGACAATCACACATTGAATAAACAAACTTCTGACTATATTCGCGTTAAAACGCTTGCATTATTGAAAGGATTTAATGGTTTCTGTTCAAACGCGGAAGTGAAACTAAACAGGCGCCACATGTGACTGTGCAATGTGCATAAGGCGGAAGCCGAAGTGCTGCACGTGGACATGGGATATTGAGTTCTGCCTTTAGTTACAGTCTAGTGCTGTAGATCTAGTTCATCGCCAAACAAGACGCGTTTCTCCTGATTAGCCTCAGTCAACTGTCGTGTTCGACGTAGAGTTTATCGTGGAAGTAAAATGCACGACAAAACTGCAGGTTTAGTTGATGATCAGCAGTTTCTCACTGAGCTGTCTGAACATTCATAGCTTGCTGACCACAGAGCATTTGAAAACCACCAGTGCAATAATACATTTCCCCACAGTTTTATATTACTGTATATATGTAAAGCATTAGATGCACAACTAATGTTTTTGTCATGATAACTATTAGATATGTTTGGTCATCCATAGATAATTATAAAATAAAAAAGACCCCACCTGTTTCATTTTAGACGTTCTATCTATTTCAATTATTGTACGTTTAGCTATTGCTAGATATATGCAAAATTTCACAAATCAAGAGTTTACTCTTTTGTTTGACTAAATGATCAGCAGTTTCTTAAGTTTAAGCACCTATTTTCACTGACAAATTGTTGAAAAAGACAAAAGGAAAAACTATTTTGTGCATATTTATTGGGAAACGACAACTGTTTTTCATTCTCAAGCAGAGTTTGGCGAGATTCTTTACATAGTTTAAGTTATGTGTTTTAATTCTGGTTGTCACATGACGTGACAATGTTAATTCTTATATCAGCTTTGTATTAATAACAAAACAATCTAGGTGCGCTAGTTTTAGTGAGATGTGTTTTGGTATTGCATATGTTTTATACAATGTTCTCTTGCAATGAGGTTTTGTGATAGACTACTAGTTAGCTAATTAACTAAGGCCATGATGCTAGCTCTTCTTTTAGGATCTCAGGATATACTTTATCTTTGTAATTACATTGGAAATATCTGTTTAGTTTATTGCAGTCTTCCCAAATTAGTCCTTTCTGTCATACATTAGAACATGCTTGTAGATGATTGATCATTTCTCCTAAACTTTGTCCAGGACATTTCATTGATTGTGTCAGTTTTGTTTAGATTATTATGTTCTACTTGTTTGCGTTCAGATAACAGCACACTCTGGGGTTAAGTTTGTTCAGGTGGTTCAATATGAGGACAGGAAACTTGGCTGTTTATAACAGCAGATACAATACAAAATGATCAATTAAACTCAAGCATTTTGGAGTACAAAGAAAATGCTTCATATTTCGAAATATGCTTCCAATATGGCTTACTCATCACTTAAAAAAATGTTTTGATTTTAAATTAGAATTTTATACCAAAATTGCACAAAACTGCTTTGAAAGGCTTTGCAAAAAAAAGAGCAAGCAATATCTTAAAGGAGCAGCTTTATAAAGTTTAAAAACATGCATTGTTCAGGGTGTTTTCCCATTTATCTTTTGTAATGTGCAAATGTGTCATCTGCGCTCCACTGTCTTTTACAGCTTTTTCTGAGAACTTTTGTGTTACGTAAGCTGCAGATGACATTACTGTGTATGGACACACTCCCTCCCCCTTTGCCCTCACTCTTTCTCATGTCTTTACCTGAGAAAACAGTCACACCCAGCATCTTCAACCCCACCAATCACAGCACAGATGTGTTGACTTCCTGTTTCTGTGAGAGAGAAGCATGCAGTGCCAGTGAGAGTGAGGTGAGTAAAAGGCTGAATTACTGGAACAAGCTGTAGCGCAATCACTGTGGGTCTACTGAGTTTATGAGAAGTGAAGAAAAGCTGCGTGTGAGCTTAAACAGACGGTAACTTTTGGACTCCTCTTTAAGACAGTGCTGGAGGGGGAAAGTAAAAGGAAAACAGAAACAGAAAGAGGGGAGGAAGATAAGTGTCAATCTGTTCAAACTTGTTTGGGAATTTGAGAAGGGCGGGAGGAGGGGACGAGAGAGAGAGAGGGAAACAGAGAGAAGGAGAGAGAGGAACACTGTGAGAATCTTTTTACTTTGCTGAAAACTATTTTTGCTTACATTAACACATTAAGTAGGACAGAGGCAGGCTGGATAATTAAATCAGTGTTTTCAGTAGAGCATTTATCTCACTCAACTTTGGTTCTCTCAATGGGCAAACACTGATATGTGGAATGTCTGAGAGTTGTGCAATTCCTGCTAGCTTCACTTTGTCAATAAAGCAAAGAAAAACTTGGAGAGAGACAGAGAAGCGTCCCCCAAGACACTTCTCAGGTGAGTCCTCTGCGTTATTCCCACAACTTTTCATTCTTTCCTTTTTGATTTAATTTGAGTAAACCAAACAATTCTTGTAAACAAACATGTCCACGTCACAGGCAAATATTGCATCGTCATGCTTGAGAATATATTTCTGTTTAAGCTATTCACCGTAGTCGTTTTCTAATGAATTTGTTCATGTTAATTTGTTGTGCGTCATGATTCACTACATCTTGACATGAGTCAGCTATGTTGAAGACTTGCTTGCTCCTTAATAGTGCTCCCCTAGTGTTTTGGCTCTTCCTGGGCATGAATTACTTGAAATGCCCCTGAACACAAAACAAGAATAGCAGTGGTTGGTTGAACTGCATTCTTGAACTGAACTATTTATTTTGCTGAGCTGACAAACAGGCAGTTTTGCATATCAACTGTGTGTGTGTGTGTGTATGTGTGTGTGTGTGTGTATGTAAATACAGTGGTGTGAAAAGGTTTTTGCCCCCTTCCTGTTTTAAATGTTTTGCATATTTTTTTGTCACACTTAAAAGATTCAGATCATCAAACAAATTTTAATATTACACAAAGATAATGCAAGTAAATGCAAAATGCAGTTTTTAAATGATGATTTCTTTTATTAAGGAAAAAAAACTGTCCAAACCTGCCTGGCCCTACGTGAAAAAGTAATTGCCCCCTAAATCTAATAACTGGTTGTGCCACGCTTTGCAGCAACAACTGCAATCAAGTGTTTGCGATAACTGGCAATGATGTGCTCTTGGAGTAATTTTGGTTGGCCGGCAACTCCTGGTAAGGTTCACCACTGTTCCAGGTTTTCTCAATTTGTGGATAATAACTCTGACCGTGGTTCGCTGGAGTCCCAAAGCCTTAGAAATGGCTTTATAATCCTTTCCAGACTGATACATGTCAACTAAAAATATTAAAATTACAAACACAGAATAACATTTTAAGTTACTTCCATTTCTGAAAAAAAGAATGTAGGCCTAGTAATTGATGTTATAAAATACACACGCCTGATTTTTGTTTTAATTATCCATCGTACATAAAAAAATAAAAAAAACATTTGCAATCAAGACTGAAAAAAGCCAGAAGTGAATGTAAACCAGATTTGGCCCAGACTCTTGTTGCTATCTGTGAAGCCAAGCATAAAAATAGCCTACTAATGTAAATTTGTTAACCCACAGTAACACATTTTAACAGATTAATCGCATATTTTCGTTTGCTGCATGCTTTTAAAAGCACAATAAAAAACAAAATTTTTTTTGAGGAAAAATAAAAAAAAGATACATCTCTATAAGTTGCATTTTCAGAAATAATAACGACAGGCCTAATAATGTTATAATGTACCAACATTATGAACACTATAGGAAATATTAGTTCCCCTTACTTTACAACAAATCCTTTAAATTTAACCGTATCAGAACAGAATAAGAATTTAAAAATATATAATTCTAATGGATAAATATAATTGCAGTATATAATATGGCTTGTTCCAAGCCAAAACAACTTAATTTATAAAGAAACGTAAGGTAAAGTTGGGCTTACCTCTCTCAGGCACAAATCCAAATGTGTCCATATTCCCTATGTAGCCTATTTGAATCTGAACTATTAGCCTTATTAGGTAAAATAGGCTTTGTAGTTCACGCGCGTTACAGTATCGACAGAA
Organism: Sinocyclocheilus grahami; assembly: GCF_001515645.1. Classification (NCBI taxonomy): domain Eukaryota; kingdom Metazoa; phylum Chordata; class Actinopteri; order Cypriniformes; family Cyprinidae; genus Sinocyclocheilus; species Sinocyclocheilus grahami. The sequence continues at coordinate 203,900 of NW_015506580.1, forward strand.
AAATATCATAATGAGCAAAAATATGCCACAGTGGACCGGGTCTCACGCCGAACGGCACGGTGAATGGCTGCACTGTTTCCAATGAATGCAGTAGCTTAGTGTGCGCATGAGGCGCCGGCGCGATCAAACAGCTGAAACATAAAATAGACTCCTCCATAATTTTTGGTCATACAGTAAAGGCATAATTCGAAACTGCAAAGTGTTAGCAGTTTGAAAATTCAAGAATAATACCAAAGTTAATAAGAACTATTTCTAAATGCAGCACGTTCGTATTTCGCTTTGCATAACCTGAACAAATTTTGTATTTATTTTTTGCTAAGAACGAACCAAAATGAAAACATTTAGCTTTTAATCTGTGTATTTAACAGCCTGGGAGACCTTC
>NW_015506580.1:204938-218235 GCF_001515645.1 Sinocyclocheilus grahami
TAAACTATTAGCCTTATTAGGTAAAATAGGCTTTGTAGTTCACGCGCGTTCCAGTATCGACGGAAAAATATCATAATGAGCAAAAATATGCCACAGTGGACCGGGTCTCACGCCGAACGGCACGGTGAATGGCTGCACTGTTTCCAATGAATGCAGTAGCTTAGTGTGCGCATGAGGCGCCGGCGCGATCAAACAGCTGAAACATAAAATAGACTCCTCCATAATTTTTGGTCATACAGTAAAGGCATAATTCGAAACTGCAAAGTGTTAGCAGTTTGAAAATTCAAGAATAATACCAAAGTTAATAAGAACTATTTCTAAATGCAGCACGTTCGTATTTCGCTTTGCATAACCTGAACAAATTTTGTATTTATTTTTTGCTAAGAACGAACCAAAATGAAAACATTTAGCTTTTAATCTGTGTATTTAACAGCCTGGGAGACCTTCCCAGGGCAGTACCTTGCCTCACCGACTAAAATCAGGGCACCCACTACAGAGACGGCACCAGAGGTGAGGGGGCACAGTGACCGAGGTGGCCGGGCCGGGCCCCCTCAGGCCCCCCCGTGGTGCCTACGCTGTATATATACAGTGGGTACGGAAAGTATTCAGACCCCCTTAAATTTTTCACTCTTTGTTATATTGCAGCCATTTGCTAAAATCATTTAAATTAATTTTTTTTCCTCATTAATGTACGGACAGCACCCCATATTGACAGAAAAACACAGAATCGTTGACATTTTTGCAGATTTATTAAAAAGTTCTGTCATTAATGTTAAGAGTAGTAGATAAAAAAATCATAATAATAATAAATGGCAATGTATATTATGCATATTAACAGTAAATTAGACTGATTTGAAGTGACATGTTTGACAAGAACAGGATATTTCTGTTGTTTTGCTGTAATTTATCTTGTGGAGTATAGTGCAAGAAACAGCAAAGTCATGGCTTCAGTTGTCTGCGAATAAAAATCTGATCAAATGTATACTTTGAATCCATCCAAGTCACTTCAGATAAGCTATTGCCAAATTAATTAATGGTAAACATTTGACTCAACACATTAAAAGAGAGAGAGAGAGAAAGTCCATGTTAGTCGCAACTGTCTAAGCTGCCAAGACATATACCTGACATGTTTCAACAAGATACTCCACAGTTTTAAATATTTCCCAGGATATGTTTGACAGTTTTCCTCTTTGGAATATGAATTTTATATGGTTGCTTGATTTATTGACTTGGGATTTTGACTTCCCTTATAGATTCTCTATGTTGCCATGGAAACCAGTCAAATTAATTGGGCCATCCAATACACTGTGCAGATACAGTCCTCTTAAGGTGCACTAGACAGGTTGTCAATCAAGTGCAAACTGTTACCTTGAGGTAATTGGCGAAGGGGACCTAGGTGAAGAAGAGACTTGGAAACACCAAAAGATGGACAGAACAAGAGAAAAAGAAATGGAACCAGACTCATGTGATGGGATTAGGGAGAGATTTCCTGCAACCAGAAGAAGAGATGGAGAGGTGGACTGGACAGAAAGACAGAGGTGGAGAAATAGAGATCGACATGCAAATGGAAGCTCATCAGTGTCAGAGCAGGCTGAATATGGAGATCGAGACAATGAGAGGAGAAAAGGGGACACTTTTCCAAGGATGACAAAACCAACCAGAGTGAGAGACAGAAGGATACCAATTCCAGATTATGAAAGAGAACGTCACATGGGACGACCGAAGGACATACTGTATAAAAATGAAAGAGATAAGGAAAGGAAGAGATACAGAGACATGGACATACAGGATGAAAGAGAAATAGCAAGATACATGGAGGAAATGAGGAGAAAGGAAATGAGAAGGCTTGTAAAGGAGGAGACAGATAGACAGAGGGAACGAGAGAAGGAGTTTGACTCAGGAATGAGAGGAAGAAGGAGAGAAAGTTATCCAGGGATCAATGACCTTTCAGGCATGAGGGAAAGAGAGACAGACAGAGGCAGACATCAACAAAGAGACAGAGAGGGCAGATATTATCCTCGACTCATGGAAAGAGAGACAGAGAGCTTTTCAGATAGGGAAAGGAGAACCGATAGACCGAGAGAGGGAGAGAGATCTAGGAAAAGAGATACAAAAAGCGAAGGAGACAGTGATGGAGACAGGGGTAAGGAAAGTAAGAGAGAAGAAGATATTAAACATAGACACAAACTCTACAAAAGTGAAGGAGACAGTGACGCAGAGCGAAGGATAGACAGAGTTAGAGAGAGAGACAGACGTAGAGAGAGAGAAGCCGAGAGATGGCGAGACATGGCAATGCCTAGAGAAAGAGATTACCGGGAGAAAGGTTATCATGATCCTAAAGGGGACAATTTGGAACGACTCCGAGAGACAGATAAACCAAGAGACAGAACAAGAGACTCCAAAGAGAAAAGAACAGACAGAGATGCTTACTTATACACAGCTGAAAGAGAAAGGTATAGAGATGGAGAAAGGATAAGAGAGAAGGATAGGTATTCTGAAAGAGAAACTGATGAGAGTGAGAGGCGGAGGAAAGAAAACAGAGAGACAGGGAGAAGTAAGGTGGAGAAGAGTGGACAAAGTAGTGGAGAGCTGATTTCAGGAACTGATATTGAGATTGAACAAAGGAGGGCAATGAGAGAGAACCTTGAGGACAGAGACAGCGAAAACACATATGAGACTGATAAAGAAAGATTGAAGGGAAGAACAGAGGAAGAGCAGGAAGTAAGGAGTACACCGAGAGAAGAAGAGAAGAGTGAAAGCTTTGCTGCTGAGGAAGCAGTTACAAAGAAACCTAAAAACAGGATAAGGAAAATGTGGCTGGAACCTCGTAGTGAGAGAAAAGAATCTTGTTTAAAAGAGGAGTACTCCGAGAGAGAGAGAGCAAGAGAGAGGTACATCCAAAGATACACAGAAAGCATGACAACTGGAAATGAAGAAGAGCCTGAGATAAGGAAAGCAAGCAAGAGCAAAAGTCTTGAGGACAAGTATAGAGAACTTGAGAGGGCCGGGGAGTTCTTGTTGGATGTGGGCAGAAAAAGGGTGGAGAAGAAGATGGAAGGGGACATGGCTTCTGATAAAGCCATGGAACCAGAGTGGCAGATGAACAGAGAGAATGTGGCCGACAACATGGAAGAGAATGTCAGAGATGAACAGAGAAGCAACAATAGATATGACTACTTGGAGAATGAGGAAGGAAGTGAGGGAGAGTCAGAAGCAGAGAAGAACAGAATGATGGCAGCAGATGATGGATTTGTAACGGTTTCCAGTGGAGGGGATGATGCAGAGGAAGAGGATTTTGAAGACTGCAAAGAATTCTGGGAAGGTAAAGTTCCCGAAACTGTCTCTGGACACTCAGGAACTATTCATGACAGAGAGATTGGGGCAGATGAAGAACTGGAAAACCAAACAGTGAATGAAAGAGCAGACTGTGTGGCTCCAAAAGGACCCCTAAGAGTATTTTGTGTGATTGGTCAGATCCTTCCCAATTCACAAACAATAGAGAATTCAATTATACATCCTACTGTTGAAGAGGAAGCCGATCAGCATCCAGGTCATAACATGGACAACCAAGGTGAAATAAGCACTGTAAATGTAAATGAAGCATTTGAAAGGGTTGAACACTGTGAACAGGACATTGAAAGAGTGATGGACGACCTCAGTCTTTCTCCTAATGAGGACAAAGTGGAGGGCGCAGGAAGTAATGACCAGGCAACAGAGGGTGTAACATCACTGGAAGGTCAAATGATTCCTCCCAGTGAGCAAACAGAACAAGACAACCAACTTTTCCTTCCAGAGCCTTTTGGGGCTACAGAGACTCGTAGTGAAGACACAATAGAAAGAGGAGAAAAAGAACCTACCGGAGACACAGTGGGGCATTTTGGTTCAGATGACTCATGGAGCACATCAGAGGAACGAAAGCGATGCTCTACTGCCCCTTACCTTAGATGGGCCAAGAACGTGGTGAGAGAGATCTTGGGTCCAAAGTCGGCGGACGCAGAAAATACAAAAGGTAGTGTGACACACATAGATACGCAAACCAATACACAAACAGAGGGTGAGAGAGAAATTGACAAATTAAGGAAAGAGGAAGAAATAATAGAGGGAGGAGAAGAACAACAGGGAGGGATGGAGAGAGAGTTGAATGAGAAACATGACTGGCTGGATCCTAGTTCTAACCAGCACATGGTTTCCTCAGAAGGAGAGGCAGAGGGGATGGTAGAAGAAGTATCTAAGAAAAAAGATAGTATTGAGGAAGTTGTTCTAAGCTCTAGTAGTTTTCGAGATTTGGGGAATGAGGCTCGCATGAGGAGGCGAGGGTTCCGAAAGTTAGTGGAGAATACCAAAGAAAAGGAAGATGAAGAAGAAGAGGGAGAAGGAGTTGGAAGGGACCGAAGGACAAGAATATTCAACAACTCAGGTGAGAGGAGGACTAATATAAGAAGGTTGAATCAGACATTCAGTGACCCCCTTGCTTCCCTAAGTTCCACTCACGTGAGAAGAGAACTAAATGTGTCTTGAGAGATCTATTGAACCTATCCTATATCAAAGTTAATATACCAGTGGTGTAATGTCACGTAGAGAGTCTAAATGTGCTTATGCAATAATGTAACAGAATTCCATTAGTCATCTTCCCCTAAATAAGTGTCAATATGGGCGTTAAAATAGTTTATTTTCCTGTCATGTAAATGAGTATTCCTGACATTTGAACAGTAATAAACAGTTAAAACTATTCACATATAGCCTTGTGGCAGTCATGATGGGACTGTGAGATCTTTATTTATAATCTCAGCCATGGAATAACATCAAAAATGTTTGTTATTACAATGTTATATAATATAACATTATAATTCCGAAATAATATGCGATTACTCACTCTACCTCAGAAGTAACTTTCTTTACCACACCAAAGCCCTTCAGCTAATGGCAGGGCCTTATAAATGGTATAGTATATTAGGGACAGACAAGGTATATCATTATATCCAGGGTATGCAGGGCTGTATTACATGTTTTTGAATAGCACATGGATGAAAAGTTCTACCCTACATTTTTTTCTTATTGAATATGCTTTATGTTCAAGTGGATTATGTTTAAGTGCACCGTAGACACTTTAAAGAATGAAGAGAGCATGAAACATCCCAGCAATGTTTATCATTTTGCTTCACAGTTTTCATTCATATTGACTGGGTATGACATAATTAGTCAATGATGGATTTAACGACAAGAGATACACATACATGATATTATGAACAGTACTAAAATTATGTTTATTTACCCTTCTACAGTAATATATGACAGTAAATATTTCTATCAAAAAGTTCATTCTCAGGACTTTAAAGAAATCTGAAACCACACAAGCAGTAGACTTTGGGTTCTCATACCACAGTAGTAACTAATAATGTATTCCCCCAGCTTTTTGGTAGTCTCATTTTAATAGCCTGGAAGCTCCAGAGGGCTCCTGAGGATTCTTGTGGGGGTTGGAGTCATGACCGCTGAAGACTCCTTAAACAGCATAATTTCTTAGAAGAGACAGAATTTTGAGCTGCCAGATTTCCTTTGTTTCACAAATTACACCATTCTTATTCATTCATAACAAGTCATCCCCCAGCACATTTTCCTGTTGTTTTTTTCTTCATACTTTTCATTGCATTAGGGTTATTATTATTTATTGCCACATTTTCTTGAGAGCTATTGAACTGCTCCACTCCCAGAGATCTTACGGTCTAGTCTATCTTCTTATTTATCCACTGGAAAGCTTGAGGCACTTCTCTTGTGTACAGCTTGTGTATGGCTATGTAGAATCATCCCTATCTGGTTTGCTTGAGATGATGTGCTTCTTATCTTGGTTAAAGGAAGCTTAAGGTGTAAAAAAAAAAAAAATTGTGATGTGTGCTGATTTTGCTGTATTTTGTTTGTATAGATGATAAAGAGGATGAATTATGTTTTACCTGGAGTGAAATGGATCTAAGGTAGGAGAACCAGACTTTACAGCATGTATACTGCATGTCCTATATGAATATTAACCATTGTTTTACTACCGATTAAACCAAAAACTCTATAATCTTATATCTGGATTAGGACTAATCTAATATGATTCAGTTGATAGTTCAATTAGTTTTGAAGTTATAACTCGGATTAGGAGGCATAATATCTCAAAGAACAAAAAATAGAAATGATGGCAGGACAATAGCAAGCTTCTCCTTTTTGGTTTGGCTTGGTAATGTAACTTTATAAGCATTCAATCACCACTGACAGCCTTACAAATTACCATTATATCACAGATGTCATTTGCTCTCTCTCCTTACTTTTAGGAAACTTGGGAGGACAAAAAAGAGGAATTCTAAGTTCTTTAGTAAGTCTCTGTATTGTCTTTATCTGGAACACATTGCTGATATTTACATGGACATGTACATGGCTATAACAGACTACAAATAAAAAGTTCTGTTTTAAAATGTTTAAAATGCATGAAAACATTACTAAGACACATAAAATTCCCAGTAATGCAAATCCCAATTTCACACACACCCTTCTGTACACATGGTAGTGTACACAATATGATTGTAACTGCCTGTAAAATCTATGAAATACATGGTTCTTAATACATGGGTAGTTACAGTCCAGATGTGAGCAGGGAAAGTTTTGTCATTCCTGACTATGCTGCTTATAGTCCTTCAGGCAAGGAACAGGTTTGTGCTTGCACATCACTTAGAACTGCAGATAAACAACTGTAAATGCTCACTTAGTATTAAAAATGCTTTTGTGGATGTTCATGCTTGTACATCTGTTTTTTGCCCTGTTGATTCACTGGCCTGCTGTACTTGTTCGCTTCCTTTGTCTTTCTGACTTGATCTCTGTCTGACCTCTTGTAATTTTCTCTAATTTAATGATTTTCAACTGGTGGATAGACTGGTTTAGCCCTTTTTCTGCTCTTTTTGCTGTATCTAACTAGATATGATTTTATGGTTAGTTTAATTTTATTATTAACTAGGTATGATTTTATGGTTCGTTTAATGTTATTTTAAAGTCATGCATAGTTCGATAAAACAAATTAATTTTTTTTTAATTGACTACATTTTTAAGTACATTTTTAAAGGGAAGAGACTATACACTATTTGTTGATTTTTATGCAAGTTCAACTTTTCTGACAAATTTTTTTTTTTTTGGTAAAATCTAGCCAAATTATCCAGATGCCAGCATAGACTATTTGCACTTATCCTCAAAAACCATGAACTTATTGGTTGCTTATGTAGTTAATGCTAATATTAATTAATGCCATTGCTTGATTTCAAGGACATTTGTTTACTTTTGTGTGACAAAAGATTTGGTTCCTCTTATCCATAGTAAAATCTGGGTCCAACTGAGAAGCACAACTCTAGAACCATATCGATTATCTCTCTTTCTCTTTCTCTTTCTCTTGCAGCCTCTCTATGTTATCAGGAATACAGTGAGGTGGTCCAGAATAGAGAGATCCTGCTGTCTCATTCTGATTCTCTATCAATAAGTGCATCTTCCTCTCCAAATCAGTCCCCTAAACTATCAAACAGACCTCTCCCGCCTCTCCCTCAGGTCCTCCTACACCCCCACACTCTGTCCAAAACCAATTCCTTTAAAAGTCTTAATGTGCCTCAGCAATCCATAAACAGACCCCCGTCCCCTCGCCTGTCCATCTCTGCTTGCTCAACCACACTGTGGCAGGATCTCCCCGGAGTGAGGAAAAGCCCAGAGTTGGAGGAACTTAATGAGGATGAGAGGCGTCTGCAGGAGGTAGAATTATTATTCAGTGTCCCCAACTAAACATTGCCTACAACACATACCGCTTTTTCTACTGGGGCTGGTGCCAGAGCTGGAGCTGGAGCTGATGCTCAGCCAAGAGTGGCACTCATTCAGAACCGGCTCGCGCTTTCACTGGCAGGGAGCAGAACCCTCTACGTCACCGACATGTGACCAGAATCGCTTGTTATCTCTTGCAGAAGGAGAGCGTTGATCTGTTCTGACGACCACTGCTGAACTGACATGTTTAATAGTTGCTGTTTATGTTGTTAATTTATTTGAACTCCATTGGCTTTTAAAAATGGTGTCTTTCAAACTGTAGTCTGTAGTGGAAGCTCCGCCTACTGACGTCATAACTTCCATTGTTCGAGACCAGCCAGGTTTCGGGGCAGGTTCGGAACCGGGATCTGGGCACCAGCCCAGGGCTTTTTTGAGTGGAAAACCGCAGCCTGGTTCCCATTTGGGCTCTGGCTCCAGGCACCAGCCCCGGTGGAAAAGCGGTAACAGTGAATGTCATTGTACTAAATAATAACATTTCAAACCAAGTGCCATTTATTTTAAATAAAACAGCTCAAACTCACTTTTCAACAAAACAATTCACAATGATAAAAAAATGAGGGGATAAATCTTAAGGGGAACTAACATCTCATACATCCACTAAAAAGGATCTTGGAGGTTGGAAGTAATTGTAAAAATCGAAAAGTCTAATACTTACAGAAAAGAATGTTGAATCCACTTAGGCTGACATTTTGTTATCTAATGAAATGAAATGCATAAATTTTTTTAAGTAAGTTTATGAATGACATGTAAAGATACATTGTGAGGTATAAAACCACAATTGTGAAATATATAGGCAATTGTGAGAAAAGTCACCATAAAGTCACACTCTAAAAAATGCTGGGTTAAATACAACCCAGTGCTGGGTAAAATAGGGATAAACCCAGCAATTGGGCTGTGTTAGAGTGCACAATTAAAATTCATTAATGCAATATTTAATGCCAGATTTCGAGATAAAAAAGTAATTTGGAAGATATAATGTAACAATGTGAGATATAAAACTACAACTGAGAGAAATATAAAGTCTCAGTTGCGGGTTACAAAGTCTCCACTGCAAGATTTTAAGTCTCATTTTGAGATATAAAGGAACACTGCAACATATAAAGTTGCAATTTAAATTGTAAAAAAAGAAATTGAAAATTTTGTTATATAATGTCACAATTAACTTGATTTTTTAACTCTGAGACAGAAACAGGTTTTGATGGGACATTGCGGTCCTAATAGGTATGAATTGTCTTGCAATAAACAGATGTTGTGCTTCAAAAGATATTTGTTTTTAGTAGTAAGGACAGCATCATGAAGAGTCTTTTTCAGGTGAGGTTTGAGGTTGTGACCTCTGAGGCATCATACTGCCGCAGTTTGGACATCGTAGTGGAGAACTTTGTCATGTCCAAACAGCTCAACGTTATCCTGTCTTCACAAGACAAAAACTGGCTGTTCTCCAGGCTAAATGATGTTAGAGCCATCAGTCACAGGTTAGAATCATATCATTAAACAAACAGAATTACTGAAGAAAAATACATTTTAGTTTTGATAAAGATATGTGTGCTGCTGACGCCATAAGAAATAACTTTAAGACTCTGTATATATGTATGAATTCTTCACGTCTAATCGTGTTCTGGTTTAGCTCTGACAACATCCTGGAGTCATTGCTAAAATGACTTCTCTGAAATCTGAATTATGTCTATAATTTTTGCTTCTTTTCATTCAGTTTTCTGTCTCAGCTGGAAGAAGCAGTGGAGAACGACATAATGCGCTTTACTGTCTGTGACACCATTATCAAACACTGTCCACGATTCAAAAATGTGTATGTGCCATACCTTACCAACCAATCATATCAGGACAAGACGTATCAAAGATTAATGTAAGTATTTGTTTGCACTCATCTGAAGTGGAAAAGTGCTTTTCCTATTTTATTTTTGTCCATATGTTTTCTTTGTTTCATTCCACCATCTCTCGTAGGGAGGAGAGTCATGAATTCCGTAGAGTTGTGGAAAAGTTAGAGCGTAACCCGGTTTGTCAACGACTGCCTCTACGGTCTTTCCTCATTCTGCCATTTCAAAGAATCACACGCCTCAAATTGCTTGTGCAGGTACTGTCTTCCTCAGTCCTGTTCTGCCTTGCACATTCTCTAACTTTCTTAGGAGCTCTTTCCCTTGACTTTGACCTCTGAAATTTGTGCCCTGCCTTCTTCTTCTATGTTGGCCAATAGTATATTGATATTACATGATATTAGGTGTCATCCATCTCCTGTCACAAATATGGCATGCTGTATATTGAATGCTCTCTGTTCTCTTGTCTTTGTTGGTAGAATATTGTAAAGAGAACTGCTCCAAAAACCAAGGATGAAGCACAGGCCATTAAGGCCATGAAACTACTTGAGAAGGTGAGACTTCTCTTTATGTATTTGGAACAATGTAGTTCTGTCACCCACATCTCTGCATTGGAATTTCTTATCAGTTTTCTCTCTCACCACTGTCCAATGTTTCCTTGCTTCTTAACAGATGATCCAGGACAGTAATGAAAGTATCTCTCAAATGAAGAACATTGAGTCACTTGTGACCCTCAATGCCAAAGTTGACTTTGAGTGCAGGGTGAGCATGACATATGTTTGGGAACCTAATTTGTACTGTATGCCATCTAAATAATCAAAATGTATAATGACTTATTTTGTGTCTCTTAAGACTCTTCCATTGATCAGTCAGTCCCGCAGACTGGTACGAGAGGGACCTGTGACTGAACTGAGAGACTTTTCTCTTAAAGACAGGGAAGAAGAGAGAAATGTTTATATGCACCTTTTCAATGACTATCTCCTGGTCTCTTTGCGGAAAGAGTATGTTTGGCACTCTTTACATCCATACTTCAATTGTCATTGTTACTCTTTGATAAATACAATCAGGCTTTATTTGAATGTAAATGATCCCTTATGTTTTATGGTGCGATTAAAGCTTAACTTCCTGTTTGCAGAGGGGGTAGGTTTACAGTTATCGACCATGCACCTGTGTCAGAGCTGCGGGTTGAGAACTGCAAGTTCAAACTGCATTCCTTACAAAAAAACCTGTTCCATCTGCACATGCCACAAAAAGCCCTGCTCTTGCGGACAGATACACAGTAAGTATGTCATTGTGTATGTTTATTTATGAGTCAAAAGCTGTTGCAATCTTGTAAACATGCAATGGCTACCATGTGCGCGCCCCTGTTGGGCAGGGGTGTCCAGTCTTGCTCATGGAGGGCCACCTTCCAACAGAGTTTAACTCTAGTCTTTATTAAACACACTTGGACTTGCTTTTGAGTATCACTTGAAACATCCAGGCAGGTGTGTTGGAGCTAAACTCTGCAGGACATTGGCTCTCCAGGAGCCGGATTGGACACCCCTGCTGTAGTGCTTCCCCATTTGCAAACTTTTTCACTTGGAAAACCATATTGGACAGCATAAATTAATTTCAGCCAGTCAGTCTTGTGTTTTGCAATCTGGTTGTGCAGAATATTGTAATCTGTACCCATCTCTCATTTTGCATCATCTCTCAGAGCCAATAAACTGCGCTGGATATCAGCACTCTCTCGACCTTATCCTGAGATTGACTTCAGTGCAGTTCAGGGTATGTGCACTTCCTGCTTTAAAAGAAATTGTAGAGTCAAAGTAAATATTCTAATGCTTATTTAAATGTTCTCTTTTTCCATTTGCAGACTTTTCACAAATGCAGTGCATCAGAGCCTTTGTTGCCCAGCAACCAGATGAGCTAAGTTTAGAGAAAGCTGATGTTCTATTAGTTCACCAGCAGAGTAGGGATGGTAAGTTAAGTCTAATCACATGAACACAAGGAAAGATTCCCAGTCATGAATAGAATTTATTTATTTCTATTGCTATACCTGAGGCCACTTCAGTTTGGTTTCTGCAACAGAAAACTGCCACATGCACAATGTCACTATTGAACTACTTTTTAAATTACTGTACAGTTAAAGAAGTTAAGTTAAGAACAGTGCTAAGAACTCTGCCATTGCTTACAGGAAAGCCAAAGTTTGTTCAAGTGTTAGGAATCACCCTTGCCCAGGGGTGCCCAATCCTGTTTCTGGAGATCTATCTACCTGCAGAGTTTAGATCCAACTTTGAAGTGCTCCTGAAGATCTTAATGAGCTGGTTCAGTTGTGTTTGATCAGGGTTTGAGATGAATGTTGCAGGAAGGTAGATCTCCAGGAACATCTGCCCTAACCAAAAAAAAACAAAACAAAAAACACCCTGACCAATATAAACAAGTATTCACCTTATAAAGTAGAGCCTATGTTGGCCTTTTTTTATAGTATTTATTGTTTGTCTAGTTTAGGAACTTGCATAACTGTACCAAGCCCACATTCATTTAGAGATCTTAGGCATATGTGGTAAACTAGAAATATAACCAAGAAGTTCTGTTCTGTTAATGCCCAGCTTATGAGACTCATCTCCATTGTTAATGCAACATACAATGAAAGAGTTCTTGGAGAATTTGTGCTGGTAGATCAAGTTGGTGTTGTACTGGTATTCTGCAGTGTAAAGAGAAGGGAGATAGGACGATTCTTTGGGTTTTCTAAACCACAATCTCTAACACATATTCCAGGAATGGCAACCTACTGGTAGACTATGATTCAAGAACCTCCTACAAATTCCAAAGTTTTTTAAAGGGGTCATATGATGCTATTTTAAAGATCATTATTTATGTGTATTTGGAGTAACAGAATATGTTGACACGCTTTAATGTTCAAAAAACACATTATTTTTCAAATACTGTACATTATTGTAGGTCCTCTATGCCCCGCCTCTCTCAAACGCGTAGTTTTCAACAAAGCCCCCTCCTTTGACAAGCACAGTCTGCTCTGATTGGCCAGCTGACCCAGTGCATTGTGATTGGCCGAACACCACAAGCACACGTCGGAAATGTAACGGCCCTTACCATAATCGCTTCAGCTTTCAAAGTAAATATCAAGACAGTTAATAATGTCGTTAGTTTTACCATCAGTTCAAGCCGGTAAGGAGTTGCGGACAGAGTCGCGTGACAGACACAGTGATGATGCAGTACACAAGCCGAGGTTAAGACAGCTGACGTGCTATGATTTCTGACAGGCAGTTCACTCTTCTGTGATGTGGTCCTGTTCCCCTCACACACACACACACACACACACACACGACGCGTTACTCTGCACTGTGCAAAACTCTGCATTTGAACAGTCAATAGCAAATACTTAAACTGATAACAAAACATACTTACAGTCGCTGATTCAGAAGCGCCAGATTGTCATAGCAAAGTGGGAATTGATATTCCTTTTTTTTTTTTTTTTTTTTTTTTTTTTAAGAAATAGCCTTTGTGCACAGCCAGCCTTGTACTCTTCTAGGTTAAAAAAAAACGTTGTCCATAAAGTGCGTTGCACAAATTCGAACATCTGGGTTGTGCTGTTCTGTTGTAAATAAATCTTAACCAATGATTCCTAATTGCATCTACTT
>NW_015506580.1:219242-243786 GCF_001515645.1 Sinocyclocheilus grahami
TTTTTTTTTTAGAAATAGCCTTTGTGCACAGCCAGCCTTGTACTCTTCTAGGTTAAAAAAAAACGTTGTCCATAAAGTGCGTTGCACAAATTCGAACATCTGGGTTGTGCTGTTCTGTTGTAAATAAATCTTAACCAATGATTCCTAATTGCATCTACTTCCGGAAGGCCAAATAAAGTGATTTGAAACACAGCGTCTCCCTGACATGGCTGCATCAACACGACTGCTGTTCCTGAAACCACGCCGCCTTTCTTTGCGTGCACATTTGGGCGGCATTATGCTAATATTTCCACATAGTGACCTAGACATGTGGGGGCGTGTTAGAACGAGCCGTTTTAGGTAGGCGTGGCTGACTCTTAACTTTTATAAAGAATAACTCTTTGGATTTGAGACTTTAGTCTTTGCAACTTTACAGATCTTCTTTATGCACCAAGAGCTTGTAACACTCCTAAGAGAAAGGAAAACTTGAAATTGCATCATATGACCCCTTTAAAGTTGACGTGAGTTCTGTGTTGCATGTACTGTAGATCATGAGTCATGACATCATCCATACCTGTGTAAATGGTAAGGAATCTCCAGTTGGTCCAGTCGGATCAGCAGGGACTTCCGCAGTCCACAAATTTAGAGCAACTTTTTTTGGCTTAGATATACTTAGAACATCTACTAAAGACTTCAAGATAGCAGTACAGTGAATAGTTTTAGAATGCTTGAGATGCTTCCATTAGTCCCCACAACATTGGCAAAAGTTCATTGCTTCTTACCTCACCTGATTGGCAAAAACAGACTATGGAAGAAGAGTAATGGTGAGAAGATTTGAGACCTGGTAGATGAGTTCTTTTTAAGGGTGAAGAGGTAGATAAAGGTGAAGAAAGAGTGACGTATCAGAAAGTGTCCCAGTCCACCACACAGGAGCTGGTGTTTTTGTGGCACTGTTGTTTTGTACCTGTGTTTGAGAGACAAATTGCTGTCCATTAGTCTTGTCTGTGTTTCCCTGCTCCACAAGTTGAATTGAATGTCTTTTCCACAGCAGATTATTGCACACAAAGTGTGTGTAAAGAAAATTCTGAGAATTGTTTCTAAACACATTAAAAAAGTTAGAAATGTATTGCTGAAAACACGTTACAAAGACTGTGAACAATGTAGTTCTGAATTGTGGAGTTAGACCGTTAAACGGTTTTTCACCATTTTTGCGAAACCATGTCTTGATGATGCACTGGAGCCACTGAGCATGGCCTCTCCCCTAACACTATAAGAGGTGTGTTCGGCCAAAGACTATAGAATACCCAAGACATGTCACTCATATAGTTTTGAATGGGGAAAAATGCAACACTCAATATGGCCGCTCAATCGCAGAAAGCCCTGTCTTCTGAATCAAAGAGCCAATCGCTAATCGGTAAAGTCAGCGCGTCACTGCAGCTGCCGTTAGAAGTCCGGGTTGCTATAGAAACAACCTGCATTCTGAGAAACGCGCTTAGGACTGTGCATGCGCACTGGCTGATCTAGCCGAAAAATAAGCTTTTTATAACGCTATTTGAGCAAAAGAAACAAGATTTATGCCACAGTTGTTGTCAGATTTCTTTGGTGATTTCAAATATGAAATTTAATAGTGAACAGTTTTGGAGAATTTTATGTTTCCCCATACAAAGAGATAGGAGCTGCACTTGCATGCCCAAGAGGCGTTTAAAAAATGGCCACCAAGTGACATGACTTGTCTTAAAGAGACTTTGGTTTGGCTTGAAGCAGCGCTGTGCAGACCAATCGGTGTATGACATCAAAGTATTGCAAAAGCGATAAGAGACCAGACGCACCTTGTGCTTTCAAATCACTCTTGCGGTACTTTGATGTCATACACTGATCGTTCTGCGCAGCGCAGCTTCAAGTCGAATACGCCTAATAACTAGAGCGCATTAGTGGTGTGTTTGATCAGGGTTGGAGCTAAACTCTGCAAGGCATTGGCCCTCCAGGGCAAGATTTGAGGAGCCCTGCTTTAAGTCATCTAAGGGGGTGTTTATACGTCACCTTTTTCAACTAAAAATGGAAAACTTTTGGCCATTCATTTACATGACAACATTGTTTTGTGTGCCTGATAATGCAAACTTACATTATGTGTTCAGTTTACAGGAATGTGTATGAATACAGGAGCGTAGTGTTTCTTGATAAAGTGGCATCATCAACTACTGGCCTGGCATGCATAATACAGCGTTTTTAGTCGTGTTTGCAGATTCGTGTAAATGGACAATTGTTTTGACAACGTTCATGCCCGTATGTGAAACTTTTCAAAAACGCAAGGGAAAAACTTTTTCGTTTTTAATACAGTCATTGCTGTGTAAACATACCCCAAGTCAGTGTTTAACAACCTTGGTCCTTGGTAAGCCCAGAAGTACCTAATTTCAGGTCTTGGAGTGTCTAAAGAGTTGTGCACTAAAGACTAGTGCACTAAAGAGTTGTATCAAACATGTTTGATTAGGGAGACTTATAAAATGTTCAGTGTTGGGGGTTTTCCAGGTCCAGGGTTGGGAACCCTGTTCTAGGTCTGTAGAACAGGGGTGTCCAAACCTGCTCCTGGAGGGCCACCTTTTTGTTCCAACACACTTCACTGGAAGTTTCTTGTGATCCTGAAGACCTAGATTAGCTAGTTTTGGTGTGCTTAATTAGGGCTGGAGCTAAACTCTGCTGGAAGGTGGCCCTCCAGGAGCAGGATTGGACACTACCGTTGTAGAATGTATGGGAAAAGTCAGAAGCAGTTGGATTTGGCTCTGAATCAAGACACTTTGTCACTTGCCCTAGATGGTTCTTCTGTCATCAGATGTGAAATTCATGTGACTCTTTCAAGGTTAAGAACAATATTCGGGATGGTTGTTCCAGCTGCACCTGGATAGACTCTGTAATCCTTATTTGAATCAGTATTATTAACAATGCACACATAGAGATTTTTTTAAGATTGATAACCATGCTTTCATGACTAAGGCATTTCACTCCTAGTTGCCAATGTTTATGTAAACAGGCATATTTTCCCACATACTGTATACGGTTGTATTTCTAATGAGGTTTCCTCATAGTACTGATAAATGAACTCCACTGAGCATATGTCTGTTCTGAGGAACAGTTCAACATGTTCCTAGTCAACAAAACAAGTAGATACTAATGTTGTTATGTCACAAGCTGAATTCAAGAATTGCTAATGGATGTTTTAACAGCTTAAGTGCAAAAACCCATTCAAGATTCTCTACTTTTTATTCAGGCTGGGTGGAAGGAACTCGTCTGTCAGACAGACAATGTGGTTGGGCCCCCGAGTCTCACCTGGAGACAATAGTCAGCGGCAAAGCAAGAAAGCGCAACCTGCTGGACACCGTGAAAATTGCTACAGCTGCAATGTGAAGCGATATGTGAATCCTTCAAGGTTCTCAGGTGGACTTTTTCTACCACTATTTTTTAGTATTACTTTAAAGTCTTATGCAAAAAGAACTTCAAGGGTTTATGTCTTAACTTCGTGGGAAGTTTCTATTTATATTGTGTATACACTTAAGCTGATAAGGGTGATGTGGGTGTTATGGCTTCACCCATGTCAGGGTACTACTCCACACCCTGCTAAAGGGTTTGGTAAGATGCTGAATTAAGGCAACTGAACTCCTTAGATATCCCATGGACATCTATGGACTTTGCAAATTGCGCAAATACAGCCATAAGCTTCTATGCAGCTTCCATAGTTTTTATATAAGACTCTCTTATGAATTGAAAGTGGGGAGTCATTCCTGGGCAGAAGTTTGGACTACAGTTTTTTTGTCCTCATTATGAGCAAGCCGTCTCACTGAGGAACCACAACAGCTGTATATAAGACACCTGCACCAAAACTACTTGTTCTCTGTTATATATAAACATCAGATCCCCTTCCGTGTGGAATATAAATGCTGTCAGACTGCAGCCTCTTGGGAATTCCGTTTGAAGAGAAGATTGTGTTGTGCACCAGGACACATGATGCAAAAGGACAAAATTATTACTAATTGTGAAAAACGGTGGACTTTAAAAGTGCAAATTTTATTTAGGATCATGAATTATGGATGGCTACTTTTTAAGACCAAAAAGTGTACAATACCCAAGGTTGTCTACAATGTACATAATATAGGTTTTTAACATAAAAGCTAAAAGTATTGTTTTCATGGAATAATTCCATCTCTGCTTAGCATATAACTGTAATGTGCCTTAAAAATAAACAGATAATTTGTTTCCTGAAAGTACATGTCATGGTTTAGCAGATGGGGTTTTTAGTCTTATCAAGTGCACTTTTATTATAGGAATTATGGGAAGGCCATTAGGTAGCAAGACCTTAAAAAAGAAGAATCAGAATGAAAGAGTAAAGTGGCACAGGATTCAGTAGGAAATCAAATGCTTTAGTGCGATTTACAATACGGAGAATCAATGAACATTTCATAAATGTTTCTTTCAGTATGACAAAAAAATACCAGACTATAAACAGCTTCTTGGCTATATGGAAATAAAAAAAATATGACAGTGGAAAATGGTTTTGTGATCAACTAAACTCTACTTTTAACTGTACCACAAATGATTGGTTCCTGAGGTGAAACTGAAATCTACTTGAGCCCTGACCCGTAATCAATAGTAGCAGACAGGAAAATTACATTAAAAGGTACAAAATAATGCAAATACGGTAGTACATCACAATTAGACTCAATTTGTTAACATTAGTTAATGTATTAGTTATCATGAACTAACAATGGAAAATCATTTTAAGAATTTTGTGTGAATTTCTACATAGACTAATACATTTTTTAATTTTCAAGTTTTATAAATAATGCATTATAAATGGGAATAAATCAACAATGAACAATAGTAATGTTGTTGTTTTTTTTTAGTTTATGACATCTAATGCCTTAACTAATGTTAACAAACTGAAACTTTTTGTAGTGTTCCCACAAACATTATCTGATAGTAAGGAAGAAGAAGATTGTGATGTAAAGAGAAACTTGCTGTTTTTTTTATTAGCCACTTGGAAGTTCCAATATGTGCTCGAAGGAGCCATGAATAGTCTAATCTCAAGCACACTGCATCCTAACAAACACCCAACATGCATTCAGACGTACACGGTGAATTCAGCAAACACACAATCTCAAAGACACACACACTCATGAGAACTTCAGCACCAGGTAGAACAGGAACATGTCTGCACTCACTGCCTCACATAACATCATCTCCACTATGCGGTACTAGACTAGACCAGTAGTACTATTACCAACTGTTTTAACATGTCTTATCACTGATTTACACTATATAAACTTTTCACATGCTGAACAGTCAGTGTCATCTAATAGGAGACAGGCCATGATTAAGGGAGACACATGCACGAACACTCCACAAATCATATCCAATGAGGTTCTAATGAGAACATACAGGTGCCTCTTGCAAAGAGTAGCGCAGGGTTAAAACGGGAGGAGTGATGGGTCTATGCGTGCGCCACTTTTTTTAGAAGAACCTAAATTTCAAATGTTTTTCAGTCTGTCGAGTAAGTGCTATGAGATACGGAGAACCAGGACACACACTTAGGACAACTGAGAGGATCTAATGACCCAACAAAGCTCTTCTGAGCAACACACACTGCTATAGAGCTACACATCACAAAGGGCTGATGTTGTTGCTGCACATTTTGGACTGGTTTTAAAAGTGTAAATTGAGCTTTAACCGGAGCAACAATTAGAGGATACTAAGAAGTCCGTTATGAAAGAATGGTGTAAAATGAGTTTGAGAACTAAATTCTCTTTTAAAAAATGGCAATCCTGAAAGCATAAGTGTGCAGTCCACCCGCAGCTTTGAGCGTCCAGCTCTATGAGTGAGTGAACAGAGGTAATAGTAGAGTTGCTTCAGAGTACAGAGGATCTGAACAGCACAATGTGGAGGTTAAAATGGGAGATGTGTGTTCTATGGTACATTAAAATACAGTGAAGGGGTTTCGCTGTACAGCAGGATAAGAATCACCCCACTAATTCTTCCAATTATCGATTATCCGTTCCTTTCAACCTGGAGAAGCATAAAAAAAAATCCAACGGTCAGGGGTTTTTTTTTTTGGAAGTGTTTGTCAATACAAGATTTTGTGCTTTATGCAAGAATGTGTAGTTCTGAATCATTCATAAATTAGTTTTTATCTAAATTGCCACATTGAGTCAAATGCAACAGATTATGCAAGAATGGTTTTATGAATGATTTACACAAATCGTTTATAACCCACTGATAAAAAATAAAGCTCCTTCATAAAGCTATATAAAAATCAGAGACTTTTAATAGTAACAGTAGGAAAAATAGTAAGCTAATACTGTGTGTGTATATATATATAGTATACACATATATACAGTGTATATATATATATATATATACACATACATACATACACATCGAGGGATGCTCACTAAATTTGTACCATATAGGTAATCAACCAATATTAGAGATTTTTTTTATCTTTTAATCAGTTTCAGTTCAGAAAGTATATTTAAATAATTTTGAATATTTTTATTGTGTATGCTCATTTTAACAATTGTATTTCAATTATCTTTGCTGTCATCTAACACGTGCTTAATCTTTAAAATCACAATTTCACAATCACAAACAGTATTTTAACAACACTGATAAATGTAATCTTTAGCAAATTTAAAAATGAATATTAATTTTTCATACTGTACATTTTAAGTGTACATTTAAAAACAACCGATTTTCAAGAAAAACAACAGTTGTCAGCTTATCACTATCTGCAAGAATTTTAATATCTGTGCATCCTTATTTAATATTTATTATTAGAGAGCATATTTATTAATAATATATTGATTAAACTATATATAAGTACATATAAACAAGAAGTTCACAAAGTTAATTTTAACTACTTAGTTTATTAATTATGTCAACTGACTATCTCCTGGAAGAGTGACAAAGATTAAAAAGGAAGTGTTACAATGATTGCTGTATGTACCTGTATGAGATGGGCAGGAGGAGATTGTTCTTCTTCAATGCTTGCACTTTGCTGAGAGTCTGGGGGTCGAGGGCGATGTAACAGCGTCGGGCATAGTCCAGAAGCTTTTCTTTAGATGGGTCAAACTCGCCCACCTCAGCCACCTTCTCTGGAGCCACCAGCAGAAGCTCGGCAATGGGTGTGGTAGAGGCCACCGTATTACGATCTACACCATGGATCTGGAAGGCCTTGGACATGTTCTTTAACCTCTGGTATGTTACCAGGATCTTTTTATAGCGGAACAACACACCTGCTGCATCTTTCACTAGAACAACAGCAAAAAGGAGAGAAAGATGAACAAAGAGAGCAGAAAGAGAAGATCACTTGCTTGTCATGTTTCTGTCATGCTCACCTCTCTGTCTTTCTCTCCCTCTGGCGATTCTGAAAACCCTCCTTCTCTTCAGAGCTGGATGACCGCCGGTGGGTCTTCCAGCTGTGCTGATATTCCGAAGTGACATACTATCTGTTATCACATCCTCTCCTGACATCATTTCCTCTTCCTCAAGGTAGCTATCCTCAAGATAGGCATCCTCTTCTTCATCTCGCAGAAGAGTGAGGGATTCTGTGGCAGCACAAGTCAAGATAATGTACTTGACTCAACCACTAATGTGATGATAAATGTTTCTTGAGCACTCAATTAGACTGATTTCTGAAGAATCACGAGACACTGAAGACTGGAGTAATGGCCGCTGAAAATTCAGCTTTGCATCACAGGAATAAATTACAATTTACATACAATAGAACAGAAAACGTTTGTTTTTTTTTGGTAATATTTCACATTATTACTGATTTTTTTTTACTGTATTTTTCATCAAAGAAAGGCAGCCTTGATGTGCATGAGATACTTTTTTCCCCAAAAGATTATAAAACTGTACCAACCCTGTAACCCCTCCAATTACTGTAGTGTAATCTTGAGTAATCAGGTGATATAAGGCCATTTTTATATTAACGTCAAAGCCTGATAACCATGCCCACTTGACAGAATATTAATTTTGAGTTAATATTGTGTACAATGTGTCAGCAACTTTTGTTTGCATCTCATTTGCACTATATGATATACGTACACTACCAGCAGAAAGTTTAGACACACCAATTCATTTTTAAGTATTCATTTTTAAAATTGTAAAATATTTTTAATTAATAATGTTTTAGAAAAATATGAAACTCATGGAAACTATGAAATAACATACATGGAAGTATGGGAATTATTTAGTGACCAAAAAAAAATAAAAAAACTTTAAATGTTAAAATGAAAATGAATGACATTTTATTTTAATTACAATTTTAAAAAGTTGTGTAAGAGATTTTGTAAGAATTTCTTATAAAATGTATGTTTATGTACTATTTTCATTTTC
Source organism: Sinocyclocheilus grahami (assembly GCF_001515645.1). Lineage (NCBI taxonomy): Eukaryota > Metazoa > Chordata > Actinopteri > Cypriniformes > Cyprinidae > Sinocyclocheilus > Sinocyclocheilus grahami. Next base: position 227,607 of record NW_015506580.1, read on the forward strand.
ATTTTAGAATTTCGGTCATTTAAGCGTGAGCCTTTACATCAAAAGATTTGATCACCATCATCAATGATCATCAGACACGTTGATGGACCACTACACATTATCTACAATACATGAGATCAAATTATGAAGAATGATGAAAAAACTGTAGATAAACTGTAAATATGCTTACTGTAAACATACAGTAAATAATTAAACCAAAATGACAAAGTACTGCAAATAAAGACCCACCTTGCAGTTCATTGAGGGACCTGTTGTTGCTACTGCAGCTGCTGCTGGTGCTGCCGCCACCGTGGCCCTGCAAAAGAGGCTGAGGGTGGGGAGATCCATACATGGCATTTATCTGAGCACTGACTGGACCAGGAACAGAGCTCAGGGCCTTGGAATTGGCTGAAGTCTGTTGGGTTGGCCTCTGCTGGAATGACTGACGGTTGGCTGAACGCTGACTTTCCACTTGTTGATCTGAAACGTTAATGATTAAAGTTAATTCTGTGCCCGGTTGCATAAAAGGCTTAGACTAGTTTTACAAGATAGTCATCTATTTTTTTGTTTTTTTAAAGACTGGTAACTTTTTTTTTGTTACATAAAAACATGATTGGTCTAACTTGAATCCAAAAAAATTAAACTCATTACTCCTCGGCTAACTGCTAATTAGTCACTAATTCTTAAAGGGTTAGTTCACCCAAAAATGAAAATTCTGTCATTAATTACTCACCTTCATGTCTTTTCAAACCTGTAAGACCTTCGTTCATCTTCAGAACACAAATTAAGATATTTTTGATGGAATCTCAGAGCTGTCTGACCCTCCCATAGACAGCAACGCAACTGAAATGTTCCCAAGTCCAGAAACGTAGACAGATCTCCTTGCTACGTTTCTGGACTCGGGAACATTTCAGTTGCATTGCTGTCTATGCAGGGTCAGACAGCTCTCAGATTCCATCAAAAATATCTTCATTTGTTTTCCGAAGATGAACCAAGGTCTTACGGGTTTGAAACGACATGAGGGTGAGTAATTAATGACATAATTTTCATTTTTGGGTGAACTATGCCTTTAAGACAGTCTTAACATAGTGGCTAAGTTTATGCATCTGGCCCCTGTGAAATGTATTATTGCAGCAAGGACTCTCGTCCTTACCATGTTAGGACAACACAGCATAGACTTTGGCCAGGAGTGAAAAGAAGCATCTTCGAATTATTAAAGTATGATGTTTTGATGTTAGGATTTATTCATGTTCTGCACCGGGTTATTATCATTTCATTATAACTAAATCAAACTATTAAAAACATTTTTATTAATTGAAATAAAGCTAAAACATTAGATGAAAAACTGGAATGAAAAATGAAAATTAGAAATGTTGTCTTGACAATTAACTGAAACAAGTATAAGTTAAAACACTAACATTACTAACTGGAAATAAATAAGCTATTGTGAACTAAAACTGAAAAAAAAAATGTAACCTAAATAGTAAGATTTAAACAAACAAAATAAAAACTAATAAAAATGACCAAAGAACATAAAATGTCTAAAAAATGTAACTAAAATGAAAATGAAAGTGAAAAATCTAAAAATAAAAGCCAATTCAAAATATTAATGAAAACTATAACAGTATAAATAATATTAAAATAGCACAGATTAGTCTAACGTAGAAAGTAAAAGAAGTATCGATTTACCCCGATCATTTTCTCTTCTCCTTCTCCAAGAAAAACTCCTGGAATCATTACCTGCAGTGAAAACAGAAATTCTGTATTAATACCCTGACTTCTGCATCATATGATGATTTACGGATCTTTTTTTAAATAAAACTTATCACCTTTCTTTCTCTGGACGGTAACAGCATAGTCCATAACACACTTAGTATGCATAGAAATAGGGCATGATGTAAGTAGCTGAATAGTAGATTGGAATTAGATTGTTAGATAGTTTACTGAATATGCCCATATAAGATTTCAGTACTGATTTTATTTGATAAATGTACATATTCAACTCTCTGTCTTTCACTACACAAATCAAGTATGCATGACTGATGAAACTATGTAAATTAAATAGTGTTTACGGGAAAAGGCACAAACATGACAGAGTTCTCCCAAACATTCCACTATTTCTCAAATGACCTTTTATCGCATCTACTAACTTTTCTTGTGTCACTAAATATCCTCTATTAGCACAGTGTTCGCTCGCTCTCTGTCTCCTCTCTCCCTCTGGTTCTGTCCTCGTCTCACCGTTGCTTTCCTGACTCTTGGTTGAGAAGATGAACCGATCGAGCTGGCAGCGCAGGAAGTCCCTCTCCTCTTCCAGGTCCTCGATGCATTTCTGCAGCCATGAATTTTTCTCCAGTGAGATCTGCAGTTGTGTGCGCAAGTTAGTGATTAACAGGTATGAGCTGCTCGGTGCTGGCGGATCACTACCTGTATTACAACACAAGCAAATATCATCACATGTTGACATATACAGCACTTTTGTGTTCTGAAGATAAACTAACGTCTTAAGGCTCATTCACACCAAGGACAACACTATAAGTAAAACACTTTAATAATCGTTCTAATTCAAGCTCCTATAGAGCTTGACCAAAGCGATATAGAGTCTGTTGGTGTGGATGAGTAAATATATTTTTATGTTAAACTAAACCTAAAATGGTAACACTTTATAATAACTTTCATTAATAAATCATTAACAAACATTATATAATGCTTAACGGATCATTAGTTAATATATATTCAAAGGGTTAGAAACGTGAGACAATGTGCTTGTTAATGTTTTTTAATAAATATATTAAACATTACATAATGTTTAACAAATCATTATTTCATGTAAGTTAAAATGCTTACAAATGTCATTAAACGTTCAATTCCATATGATGGAATCAATTCCAAGCACTTATTGAAAATGTACAAATTATTTTAGCAGATGTTATAAAATGATTAAAAGCTTGTGTTAATGCAATTGAGTTGTGATATGGGTAAGGTTAGGGACAGGTTTGATGGTTTGGGTAGGTTTAAGGGTTGGTTAAAGGGCCAACAGTGTACAGGGGTCAATTTGATTATAAGGGAACACAGATCAATCTGTTTATATTATATTGTTCTGATAAATGAACAAGTATTTTCTTTTAAAAACGATTTGTTTTCTCCTGTTTATTTATGATTCAAGGAATATCCTGTTTAATGATATACTGAAGAGTAGTATACTAATGTGAGTGTTGAGGCAATGAATAAAAAATTTGCACCAAATTACAATCTGTTAGGTCTTTAGCAAGCATTTAGCTAAACTTAACCAGCCACCCTTTACACAAACCTTTAAGTAGTTTCGCTTTCACAATGAAACAGCGTCACACATGACGGCCTAGAGTGAGCGGCGGCCGGGGGCTAGAGTGAGCGGCGACCGGGGGCTAGAGTGAGCGGAGGCGGCGGGCTTGAGAACGGCGCAGCCGGCGGATTCGACGAAGGAGCGTCTGGAGGGCTTGCGGCAACCACATGTGACGACCCCGGGCTGGACTCCGCTTCGTCCACAGTGAAAGCCAATCCGGTGATCCACAGCGCGAAGTTGATGTATTTCCTCAGCAACCAGCACGGATCAGCTCCAGGCATGACGAAGCGGATATCATCCTCTTTTGGAAGACCAAACAAAGTAGTTTCGCTTTCACAACGAAGCACACAGCGCCTTCACGACATGTCAGCGGCGGCGGCAACTACAATACTACAGCGAGAATAAAAGTTACGCCTTTTTTCTTTGCGTGAACATTTGGGCAGCGTTATGCAAATCTTCCCAGTAGACATGTGGGGGCGTGTTAGAACGAGCCGCTTTAGGTAGGCGTGGTTGACTCTTAACTTTTATAAAGAATATCTCTTTGGATTTGAGACTTTAGTCTTTGTAACTTTACAGATCTTCTTGATGCACCAAGAGCTTGTAACACTCCAAAGAGAAAGGAGAACTTGAAATCGCATCATATGACCCCTTTAAAAGATTATTTGTTATTTGTCAATTTACATTAAATAATCATATGTTAATCATTTAGTAAGTTCATTAGTGAACATTAACACGAACTCATATTTCTAGCCATGTGAATATATATTAACCAGTGATCTGTTAAGCATTATATAATGTGTATTAATGATTTATAAATGAAAGCTAAAGTGTTACCCCTAAAACAATAGTAGGACAATAAACTGAACTGACCATCAAAGTTCTGGTCATTCTGGTTGTAAAAGCCTCCCTGCTCATCAAAGTGGTTGTCTTCAAAAGGAATGGAGATTTCATAGGCATCCTCATTCTTGGGAGCTGAAGAAAGATGATTAATTCACACTGATTAATAATGAATTCGCAGGCATCCAGTCATCGGCTCACAAGCACATGTACTGTGATTAGAGTGCGTGCACTCACTCTGTAGCTCTCGGGAACTCGCGTGCTTCCTTGAGGATGAACCCGCATCGTTCATATCTCCGCCTGTGATGAGATGTGTTCTGGGTTGAGACACAGAGAGCGGCCGTCACCCCAAAATGCTTTATTTCTCAGCAGAGCATCGAATGCAGATGCAGATGCGACAACACATCACAAAAGGTACATTATAAAACAGAATGATAGGCTGTCGGATCAAATGCGTCCTCTCTTCCTTTCACACGTATGCAACGGAGTAAAACATTCAAACTGACTGTCACTATCTTTCTATCTTTCTATCACCCCAACACCAGCCATCCACAACCAAAACATTGATAACAACAACATAAACACGTTATGACATGAGCTGTGCTCTTCTTCAAATGAAAAATACTAATCACACTATTCATGGTTGGTATAGTGGTGGAAGGATAATACACCATTTGTTTAACAGCATTGAGACGACTAGCAATCTGGCTAATCTTTAGACCGTTCCAGACAGAATGCAAGTTACCCAAATAAACGCAGTATTGCTGTCACGTGATGACACAAAACACGTACAAACCGTTGCTCGCTTGTGAACGTGCTTCCTTCGCGTATCTGAAGCGTGTCTCAATGCACTTTCATCTGTCTGTGTTTGCTGAAAATCAGCCTCAGCAGCAGTGCTAAAAACAACGTGAAGGAAGACACTATTACTGTACGCTCAAATCAGCACGTTCAAAATAAAAGCCTTGAGGATTTGTTTTATTTATTTTAATTTTATTTTTTTAAGTCACACACAAGTGTGTGTGTGTGTGTGTTTTAAGTGCACACACTGAATGCACAGTAGTAATTTAGCATTTGCATTAAATACTGTATTGACTATAGAACAATTATATATAAAACTATAGTGGATTTAACATTAAAAGTTAACATCTAATGTTAAAATATGTTTTTAACCTTCTCCCTTTAAATGCTTTGGTCAGTTCAAGAATAATTTATGAAATGGATGAGTAATTACTACAGTAATCTAATGACACTGTTCAAGTAGCTAGTCATTTTTTTAAAAGGGGTCATATGATGCTGCTAAAAAGAACATTATTTTGTGTATTTGGTGTAACGAAATGTGTTTATGCGGTTTAAGGTATAAAAAAACACATTATTTTCCATATATTTATATTATATATAAAACACAGGTTCCAAACAAATATTAAGCAGCACAACAGTTTCAACACTGATAATAAATCAGAATAAGATCTATAAAAGGATCATGTGACACTGAGGACTGGAGTAATGATGCTGAAGATTCAGTGCTGCGTCACAGAAATAATATATTTTAAAGTATAATAAGATAGGAAGCCAATATTAGAAATTGCAATAATATTTAACAATATTACTGTTTTTTCTGTATTTTTGATCAAATAAATGCAACATTGATGAGCATAAGAGACTCCATTTAAAAAAACACTATAAATCTAAAAGATATACTTCTGTGTGTGTGTATATATATATTTAGAGTAAGCAGAGGCGGCGGGCTTGAGAACGGCACGGCCGGCGATTTCGACGAAGGAGCATCCGGAAGGACATGTGACGACTCCGGACTGGACTCTGCTTCGTCCACGAAAAGCCGATCCGGCTATCCACAGCGCAAAGTTGAAGAATTTCCTCAGCAACCAGCACGGATCAGCTCCAGGCATGACGAAGCGATATCGTCCTCTTTTGGAAGGCCAAACAAAGTTTCGCTTTCACAACGAATCACACGGCGCCTTCGCCACATGGCAGCGGCGGCAACAACAATACTACAGCGAGAATATAAGTGACGCCTTCTTTCTTTGCGTGAACATTTGGGCGGCATTATGCAAATCTTCCCACATCATGACGTAGATATGTGGGGGCGTGTTAGAACGAGGCATTTTAGGTAGGCGTGGCTGACTCTGAACTTTTATAAAGAATATCTCTTTGGATTTGAGACTTTAGTCTTTGCAACTTTACAGATCTTCTTTATGCACAAAGAGCTTGTAACACTCCAAAGAGAAAGGAAAACTTGAAATCGCATCATATGACCCCTTGTCAAATACTTACCCAACACTGTGTAATAGCAAATAACTGATGAAACGTCTGGGTGAAGCATTTTCAGTCCAAATAACCATTGTTTCAAAACACAAGATATTTGTAATATGTAATGAGAACAATTTTGGTTTAATTACAGAAACACAACAGTATGATCTTCTTTCAATTTAGTACAAGCCTACTCCAGTGTGTCAGATTAGGAATGACACAGACATGAGGTGTTGTGTAGATTACTTTGCTGCTGATACAGTAAATGGTGTTGCTGTACCTATGGCACAGTCTGTAGTTTCGCCCTGTCACACTGACACAGTAATTTGTTAGTCTCTTCCATGGCAACGTCTCTGTTTACAGTTCCACATGGCATGCTGTAGCCTAATGTAAAATGCTGTATTCGATGCTATGCATCTGCCTCCTTTGGACACTTTGGATTTCTATTCTCTTCACAAATTGCAATATATATATATATATATATATAAATTGCAATCTCTCTCTCTCTCTCTCTCTCACACACACACACACACACACACACACAATAATTCAATAATTTATTATACTCAGTTATCCATTTCAGGAACCATGCAGTTCTTCAGAATCTATAAGTATAGAAATTTATAGACTAACCAAATGATTCACTGATTAACCATTAAGATCAGTCAGACAAATGTATTAAACTGATTGTGAAGAAAGCCAAATGAAAGTTTAATAGAATTAGCAGTTACTGTGAGGGAAAAGTAGATGAGACACTTACTTTGTGATCGGAAATGTTTGGGAAAAAAAAAAGAAGTGCATTTTTGATCTGTTGTGAGAGTATATAGATATATATATAAAACTAATACGGTTTTTAACTTTTACCTGTTTGTAATACCTTTTTGTCAGATCTTAATGCAACATTCAATAGGTATTCTCACAAACAATACAAAGAATGCATAAATTAGCTATTTTTAGGATGTCTCGACGCAATAACTCAGATGACGCATTCGGCCATTATAATTCTGGTTTAGTAATTATACAGTAGTCAACATTTGAAGTGGATCAAAACCTTTCATTAAAGTCGCACTAAAACCTAAAACCAAAATGTGTTCTTTTGTTAGGACAACTTTGATGAATTTTTTTGATCCACTTCAAATGTTGACTATACTGTATAGTATTTTGGCATTGTCATGGTAAATAAACTTGGCTTCTAAGACAGAGGTTACGGAGTCAAGCCCAAATGTCTGTAGACTGATGAGGTCATAAATCCACCTCTGTGCGCAGTTTCTTTCCATTCGTCATCTTAGTTTGTCTATGTCACACTCTTGTTGAAGGAAGGCACACGAAGACGACGGTAATCCAAATAACATTTAATAGTAATCCAAGATGATGAAGATTCTTACAAAACACAGGGTAACACAAGCAGCATACACAACTATAATAACCGACCACCAAAGGAACTGAGGAGGGAACTTAAATACACAGACAATCCTGGAGGGCCGGTGTCCTGCAGAGTTTAGCTCCAACTTGCCTCAACACACCTGCCTGGAAGTTTCTAGTATAACTAGTAAGAGCTTGATTAGCTGCTTCAGGTGTGTCTTATTGGGGATGAAGCTCAATTCTGCAGGACACCGGCCCTCCAGGACCGAGTTTGTGCAGCCCTGGTCTAGACAGTCTATTTTTCTATCCTCTCTCTCTCTCTCTCTCTCTCTCTCTCTCTCTCTCTCTCTCTCTCTCTATATATATATATATATATATATAATCTATTGAAAGCAACAGAAGATACTTGCATGTTTCCTGGAAGACAAATCAAGTACAATTTACCTTGATCTTCAATTTCAAAAAGTCTCTTAATGCATCATGTTGCCTTCTGGAGCATAAGTGAATGTTTGAACCTTTTTAATAGCTGTGTTTGAGTCCCTCAATTGTCCTCAGTGTGAAAAGATGGATCTCAAAATCATACAGTCACTGCTGGAAAGGGTTCAAATATGCAAAAGATGCTGGAAAACTGAAGAATCCACAGGTTTTTCTGAGGATTTTTAAAGAGGATTTTTCTGAAGGACAGTCAACAGAACAGTTTTTGTCATCATTTACTCACTCATGTCATTCCAAAACTGTATGTCTTTCCTTTTTCTGTGGAACTTAAAAGAGCTTCTGAGTTTTTTTGCCCTTTTAAAAACTCAACCCTGTTTATTTGGACCCTGGGATCGCCAAATTATACTGTTTGGATTCAATTAATGAGAACCTCTGTACGATGTTATTTATTTATTGCTTGTCTCCAAATTAATGAATGTTGTTGATGGTTTTGTCTATTTGTAATTTGTGGAAAATCAGTAAATATATAGTTAAAAAAATATTAAACCCTATTGAATAAAAAAATGGAAAATTAGTAAATACTAAAATTATGTAGTGAACAGCACATTCCAGGGCCCGGTTTATGCTGGTGCCCCTCTCTGACCACACTAGTGGACCTCCCCAGGTTGGCAAAAGCAAAATCACTACTATTATATTTTAATTCATAAACATTTTGTTCATGATGTACCACACTCAATCTTGACGTTTTATTGTGATGTCCATTTTATTTGTATAGCACCTTTCACAATGCACATTGTTTCGCTTTTCAGAAATTCAAACTGTTATTGTTTATAATACCTTAATGCTTTATAGCCCACATAGCACATTAGATATCTTTAAACAGGAAGTTGATTGAAATTCATGCCATAATATTTTTATCTTTAGTCCCCTAGTGTGCAAGCTACTATGGCAAACCCTATTTGATGTTGATAATGGAGAGAGAAAAATATTAATGTCAGTTAATAAGCTGTTACTATATTGATTGAACAGTAAAATAAAGGATAAAGTGTCTTTGAGGTCTATCCACAAATGAATGAAAAGATGCAGGTACATGTCAGCTCCAACTTGCCTCAACACACCTGCCTGGAAGTTTCTAGTATAACTAGTAAGAGCTTGATTAGCTGCTTCAGGTGTGTCTTATTGGGGATGAAGCTCAATTCTGCAGGACACCGGCCCTCCAGGACCGAGTTTGTGCAGCCCTGGTCTAGACAGTCTATTTTTCTATCCTCTCTCTCTCTCTCTCTCTCTCTCTCTCTCTCTCTATATATATATATATAATCTATTGAAAGCAACAGAAGATACTTGCATGTTTCCTGGAAGACAAATCAAGTACAATTTACCTTGATCTTCAATTTCAAAAAGTCTCTTAATGCATCATGTTGCCTTCTGGAGCATAAGTGAATGTTTGAACCTTTTTAATAGCTGTGTTTGAGTCCCTCAATTGTCCTCAGTGTGAAAAGATGGATCTCAAAATCATACAGTCACTGCTGGAAAGGGTTCAAATATGCAAAAGATGCTGGAAAACTGAAGAATCCACAGGTTTTTCTGAGGATTTTTAAAGAGGATTTTTCTGAAGGACAGTCAACAGAACAGTTTTTGTCATCATTTACTCACTCATGTCATTCCAAAACTGTATGTCTTTCCTTTTTCTGTGGAACTTAAAAGAGCTTCTGAGTTTTTTTGCCCTTTTAAAAACTCAACCCTGTTTATTTGGACCCTGGGATCGCCAAATTATACTGTTTGGATTTAATTAATGAGAACCTCTGTACGATGTTATTTATTTATTGCTTGTTCTTGTTCTTTGGAAAAAAAATGGAAAATTAGTAAATACTAAAATTATGTAGTGAACAGCACATTCCAGGGCCCGGTTTATGCTGGTGCCCCTCTCTGACCACACTAGTGGACCTCCCCAGGTTGGCAAAAGCAAAATCACTACTATTATATTTTAATTCATAAACATTTTGTTCATGATGTACCACACTCAATCTTGACGTTTTATTGTGATGTCCATTTTATTTGTATAGCACCTTTCACAATGCACATTGTTTCGCTTTTCAGAAATTCAAACTGTTATTGTTTATAATACCTTAATGCTTTATAGCCCACATAGCACATTAGATATCTTTAAACAGGAAGTTGATTGAAATTCATGCCATAATATTTTTATCTTTAGTCCCCTAGTGTGCAAGCTACTATGGCAAACCCTATTTGATGTTGATAACTTTCCTTTTTCTGTGGAACTTAAAAGAGCTTCTGAGGTTTTTTTTTGTTTTTTTTTGCCCGTTTAAAAACTCAACCCTGTTTATTTGGACCCTGGGATCGCCAAATTATACTGTTTGGATTCAATTAATGAGAACCTCTGTACGATGTTATTTATTTATTGCTTGTCTCCAAATTAATGAATGTTGTTGATGGTTTTGTCTATTTGTAATTTGTGGAAAATCAGTAAATATATAGTTAAAAAAATATTAAACCCTATTGAATAAAAAAATGGAAAATTAGTAAATACTAAAATTATGTAGTGAACAGCACATTCCAGGGCCCGGTTTATGCTGGTGCCCCTCTCTGACCACACTAGTGGACCTCCCCAGGTTGGCAAAAGCAAAATCACTACTATTATATTTTAATTCATAAACATTTTGTTCATGATGTACCACACTCAATCTTGACGTTTTATTGTGATGTCCATTTTATTTGTATAGCACCTTTCACAATGCACATTGTTTCGCTTTTCAGAAATTCAAACTGTTATTGTTTATAATACCTTAATGCTTTATAGCCCACATAGCACATTAGATATCTTTAAACAGGAAGTTGATTGAAATTCATGCCATAATATTTTTATCTTTAGTCCCCTAGTGTGCAAGCTACTATGGCAAACCCTATTTGATGTTGATAATGGAGAGAGAAAAATATTAATGTCAGTTAATAAGCTGTTACTATATTGATTGAACAGTAAAATAAAGGATAAAGTGTCTTTGAGGTCTATCCACAAATGAATGAAAAGATGCAGGTACATGTGGTTCTTGTCAATGAAGATTAATTTTTTAATTTTCATGAATATGATGAGACCAATGATCCACAATGCCTCAATATCTGGCTTTAGTTTAAAATAAAACATTTTGTTTGAGTATTTACTGTTGACAAAATTTATTGACAAAAATTCAGCATTTCTGAGCAGGAACTTGTGTGGTATTGCTGGAGAGATTAACTTCCTTCAAACGTCATTTTACTGGAATAAGTCAGATTTGGTTTATGGCTTATTCAGTACATTCCCTTTGGCCAAAACGTGTAAAAAAATATATTAATTGAAAATGTATGGCATTTTTGGGAATCTTAGCAGAAATGTCTGAGGCCAGTTACAATGCAAAACCATCATTGGGGTCAAAATAAATACAAATTTTAGAATTTATATACATCTCTTTATTAATTTAATATCTGGTAGGCCCTATTTAATTAGTTGATAAGCCATATATCATGTTAGAGATGTTAGTGGAACAGAAGTTTAAATGTAATATTCTTTATTCTGCAACAGTGTTGTACAGTAATGAATCAAGGTTTACAATGAAATGTTTTTGATGGCTCATGACTCCTTTATACGCAATTTAAATCACATAAAAACTAGACGTGATTCACTGAATGTTTAAATTCTAGAGCTGAGAAACGGACTTCCTCTTTTCGAAGGTTTTTTCCCATTCAGTTTCTAGGTAGTGATGATTAAATCTGGACCGGTTTACTGTTTTGTTATTGCGAAATTTATTGTGCACTGCTTAGTTGCGTGGTCATAGTAAAAAGATGACTAATACTGTCGTCTTATATAAAAACCTGAAAGGACTTCCATTCCATTCATTTTTTCAGTCATTTAGGAGCGACTCTACATTAGATCCTGGTGGACAGAGGTAAAGTCATGTGCTCTTTTTTATATCAGTTCTATAGTTCTACAAATATATTAATATTATATTGAGATACAGTTATATACAACTATATCTCACACAAAATGTAACATTTAAATGGATACAAAAATGAATTACAGATTTTAAACATTTGTACTATGTACTGAATATGTATGTTTTGTATATCACAATTCAATGAAAATATATACTTGACTGGTCTTTATTCTTTCAGAATTTCAGTTTTCTACTGAAATATATACTATTAAATATTCTTCTTTTTTTCCAGAAGGGTTGATTGCACACATTATAAGAACCATGTTTCACACCCAAGGACAACATATGAGGAAACTCCTGCCATGCGTTTTGTTATCATTGGTGAGTCATTGGAAAGTGAGCAGTTTTCAAATTTCACAAATATGTGAATAATGATTCTGTTATTAATCACAGAACAGATATTTTGCTTTTGTTTTGAGGTTAAACCAGTTTCAAGGGTTAGCCCAGTGATTATATCATCCAGTTAAGCAGTACCAAGCCAGACTGCCTGAACTGTTAAACTTTTACCACAGGTTGTAGGCATTGTGATGGGGCAGCGCAGCGTCAGCAGCAAAAGGGATTGTTCTACAGAGGAATACTGGAGCGACGGGCTCTGCTGTGACAAATGTGCTCCAGGTACAATGTCTGAAATGTTGAATCAATAGCATCGGAACAACAGTTTTTCAGAGGAATATACTGTTTAATCGCTTCATCTGTCATGTATTATTCTTCAGGGTATAAGTTGATAAGGAAATGCTCTAGTGTCATGGCATCGCAATGTGAGAAATGTTCGAAAGGGACATACCTAGACAAGATGAACTATTTCCCAAACTGCTTCAGATGCGAGAAATGCACCAAGCGGAGTAAGCATAATACTTATATAAGTTTAATTTTCCTTTGACAACTACAGTAATGAACTTAAAATGTCATTTAGGTAGCATATAGGCTATATATCTTGCTGTGTTGATTTTGTTTAGATGTTCACTCTTTTTTCTTTGACTTCTCTGGCAGATGCGGTGGTGATTTCACCATGTACACCCCAAAATAACACAGTTTGTGAATGTCAGTCTGGATACTACAAAAAATTCTTTGATAAAATTTCATGGGATTGTGTGCCGTTTAAAAGGACTGTTTTTTTTTAAAGATTAAGTTCTCAAGGTGAATGCATACCTTGACTCTAGGGGTCTAACAAATAAAAATCAAGTCAGGAATCTTGGTGTGATTCTGGAGACAGACCTTAGTTTCAGTTGGAATCAGCTTCCAGAAGAGATCAGATGTGCTAAAACATTAGTCACATTTAAATGCAGACTCAAAACTCATCTGTTTAGCTGTGCATTTATTGAATGAGCACTGTGTGATGTCCGAAATGATTGCACTATATTTTATGTATGTATAATCATTTTCTATTCTGAACTGTTTTAAGTTCATTTTAAACCTCTTAAATCAATTTTTAAATCATTTTAAAAGTTTTTAAATTCCTTGTTTTATTGTTGCGATTATTTTTTATTATTTTCTTTTCTTTTATGTAAAGCACTTTGAATTACCATTGTGTATGAAATGTGCTATATAAATAAACTTGCCTTGCCTTTGCTCTTTTGGCGGTTTGGGGGTAAAAATGCACCCCAGAAAAAAGCAGAGGACGATTAAGTCCTTTTTCAAACACATGTGACGCCTCATGTCGTGACGTGACATGTGGCCAAGTATGGTGACCCATACTCTGAATTAGTGCTCTGCATTTAACCCATCCAAAGTGCACACACACAGCAGTGAACACACACACACCCGGAGCAGTGGGTAGCCATTTTTTTTGCTGCGGCACCCAGGGAGCAGTTGGGGGTTCGGTGCCTTGCTCAAGGGCACCTCAGTCATGGTATTGAAGGTAAGAGAGAGCGCTGTACATTCACTCCCCCCACCTACAATCCCTGCCGGTACGAGACTCGAACCCGCAACCTTTAGGTTACGAGTATTGTATTAATACTGTAAAATATGCTCGATGTTACAGTCACTGCCCTTGCCGTCCAGAATAAAAGAGAACATCCCAATTAGGCCACAACTTTGTCGCACCGGATCCAGTGTGTGTTAGGCTATGCTATCCTACTTGTAAAGTCCCGTTCACACTAGCAGCGACTTTTGTCAGGGGCTGGCGATGACGTTGCTGGTGGGCGTTCGTGGGCACCCTGGGCTGCGTTCAGCCCCGACAAAACGGTGCAAAACGTTTTTTTAAACGGAAACGGTGGTGCATTGAACACACTGTTCTGATGAAGAGTTGCAACTATGGCAGCTGAGAAAGCCATTCTTTGTATTCTTTTTGAAGAATTTTCAGAGCCTGATGAAATCGGTATAAATACGTCTTTAATACGTATAAATACGTCTAATTACAGTCACTGCCCTTGCCCTCCAGAATAAAAGAGAACATCCCAATTCGAGTGAAGGGATTTGTGCAAACTGTGGTTCCTAATTATTGTGATCCAACATTTGCCTCACATTTCAGGATGAAAAGACAAACATGTCAGGTGAAGGATAATCCACTTCTTACCTCCAAGACTCTGTTATGATCTATATGACCTTATTATTTTTATTGTGAGTATTAGGCTTATCATTATTTCTGATCACTGTTGTTGTGCTATGATATTGTAATATTTACCATTATATAATCAGAGCAGTATAGAAAAGTTTATGAAAGTGTCACTACATAATACAATAGCAAAATACATAAATATGTATAGTATTTTTATGTTACATTAATCAGTGTCTAGCACACCTTCCCAAGAGAGTTGCAACTATGGCAGCTGAGAAAGCCATTCTTTGTATTCTTTTTGAAGAATTTTCAGAGCCTGATGAAATCGGTATAAATACGTCTTTAATACGTATAAATACGTCTAATTACAGTCACTGCCCTTGCCCTCCAGAATAAAAGAGAACATCCCAATTCGAGTGAAGGGATTTGTGCAAACTGTGGTTCCTAATTATTGTGATCCAACATTTGCCTCACATTTCAGGATGAAAAGACAAACATGTCAGGTGAAGGATAATCCACTTCTTACCTCCAAGACTCTGTTATGATCTATATGACCTTATTATTTTTATTGTGAGTATTAGGCTTATCATTATTTCTGATCACTGTTGTTGTGCTATGATATTGTAATATTTACCATTATATAATCAGAGGAGTATAGAAAAGTTTATGAAAGTGTCACTACATAATACAATAGCAAAATACATAAATATGTATAGTATTTTTATGTTACATTAATCAGTGTCTAGCACACCTTCCCAAGGAAAGGATATGGACCAGAAGACATTGCAATTACTAAATGATATTTAGACAGACTTAAAGAAGTTCCAGATCTATACTTGTGCCCTTATTATTTCAGTTATTTTGTCTTGAATGTAAATAAACATGTGCAAACAATATACTTGCTCTTGTGAATTTATTTTGATGTTAATTACATTGTGCAAGCTGTCTCTTTAATACCGCGTTGTTTATATACATGTTGCTGCTGATTGGGCTGACATGTTTGACACACCCACCAAACAAGAGAAAACGTATCTCAAACCCCGTTGCACACCGTTTCCAGGAAACTGGTTTGAGCTTGAACTTGCCCCTGGCCTATCAATCATCTTGTCACAGTTAACATCATCCACATCGCATTTCATTTAACTTTCTACTGTATTTTGGAGAGAAAAGAAGTAGCACATTGATCTGCCAGTCGCGGGTCTTTCATGCCGAGAACTCTGCTCATATTTTATGAACGACCAAAACGGATGTTTATAAAAGTTTACATTGCTGTTGCAGATGACATATAACACAGATAACATTAAATAAATATTTTTTTACCAGGTTAAATGTTGAATATTAGTAACTCAAACTCTACCTAACAGCCATCCGCCATGTTTGTAGTTTTTAATGCGTTTATTCGTGTTTGTAGTTCTGGACAGAATCCTTCACCAAAGACCAATGGATTGTGGACAATATTAGCCATTAAAGGGGTCCTATTATGCTTTTTCACTTTTT
>NW_015506581.1:0-594 GCF_001515645.1 Sinocyclocheilus grahami
TAAATATAATTATTTAACTTAATAATAAAATATATTAAATTAACTAAAATCCTTCACCGTCACAACCTCATGTCCATGCCTTAACTATATGTTTATTTTGAAATATATCCTGATTTGCTCTTTGAGTTCATTTATCCTTTGAAATTCTTTCAGTCTGATCAATAAACTAGAGATCCATGATGTGAGATTAGCTCTAGAATGCTGAAGTTTCCATCAGTTCATCAATAAAGTAAATGCGGTTGAATGAAAAGGAATTTGTGATAAGATCCATCCTAAATAGAACAACGTACAGTATAATGAAATATAGATATAAATAAAGCACATTTTAAATACCATCAAGGTTTTTTCACATTTGAATAACATATTTCAAATCAGCAAAAAAGAATTAAGGGCAGAACCAGATACTCTGGTATAAGTACAAATGAAAGACATATCCTTTAGGTGATCTGTGCTGGCAGTGAGCGGTCAAAATCCCCTGCCTGACGTGTTTACAGACTGACAAAGTTCCCTAATTATAGGTTTACAGCCAGCAGCACCTGTGTAGATATCTGCACTGCTGCTCTCCCCTTCACCGCCTCCCAAACACAGCACAGC
>NW_015506581.1:709-1333 GCF_001515645.1 Sinocyclocheilus grahami
TCTATAGGTTTGAATTGAAGACTGTATGACTCTTCCTCAAATTGGTTGTTTTTTGACAGATCCTGAGATTTACTGTCCTCAGTCGGGTTTAATTAGTGTTTTCTTATGCAAGTAATATTTTTATTGCTTATGCTTAGGAGTTTTAAATAAACCCATCTGAATGTGACATGGTGTGCTGGAACTTTTCTAAATTATGATTTTTGCATGGAAGGTGGTTAAAAATTCCATAAACTTATGGAATAAAGTTATCGTAGCGAAGTAGCCAACTTAAAAAAAGCCCACATGCAAATAGAAAAAACACCAGCAATTTAAGAAATCATCTTCATCAGTATGACAGCACATGTACTGCAAATGCTCACAATGTAACCAAATACAGAAAAGTGTTGCAAGTAGCACGGAAAACTGAAATGTTTCAAGGGGATCGACCCCAACAAAATTAACCGTGGTTTTATTATAGTAAAAGTGTTTATAATTTTTTAACATTTGTAAAACCACAGATGTACAAAAACCATAGTTAAACTGTGGTTAGTGCAGCAAAAACATGGCTAATTTGTCGTTACCATGGTTTAACTATAGTAACCATGGTTCCCTGTCTGTCGGTCACTACGAGTTATGTCGTGATGA
>NW_015506581.1:2100-7086 GCF_001515645.1 Sinocyclocheilus grahami
CACAAGGAGATTGCTGTCCTATTGGCAAAGACGCAATCAAGCCTGTCCCTCCAGTCGAGATGAGGAAGGGGTTTTACAGCTCTTACTTCATCGTGCCCAAGAAAAGCAGTGGCCTTCGGCCAATCCTGAATCTGCGAGTCTTGAATCAGGCCCTTCACAAGCTCCCATTCAAGATGTTGACCAAAATGCATCGTGAAATGCGTTCAAGCCCAGGATTGGTTTGCAACGATCGACCTGAAGCACCTGCCCTCCTGGGATCTCTCTGTTGTACTGGCTGGACTTCATTGGGGTACCTTTGAGCCTCGGGAATCAGTTGAGCTTAAGTTCCTGTCTGCTAAGACAGCATTCCTGATCGTGCTCACTTCCATCAAGAGGGTCGGGGAGCTCCAAGCATTTTCAGTGAGCGAAGTGTGCCTTGTGTTTGGGCCGGCCTACTCTCACAGTGTCCTGAGATCCCAGCCTGGATACGCGCCCAAGGTTCCCACCACTCCCTTCCAAGACCAGGTGGTGAACCTGCAAGCGCTGTCCTCGGATTAGGCAGATTCAGCCTTGGCCTTGTTGTGTCCTGTAAGCACTGCACAGAAGCTCTGAGCATCTCCTTGTCTGCTAAGGATGCCAGCAGAAAGGGAAGGCTGTTTCCAAGCAGAGATTAGCCCACTGGATAGTGGATGCCATTGCCTAGGCGTACCAATCCCAAGGCGAGCCGTGCCCCCTGGGGGTGAGAGCTCACTCCACCCGGAGTGTTGCCTCGGCGCCTCTCTGGCAAACATCTGTAGAGCTGTGGGCTGGGTGACACCTAACAGCTTTTATAACCTTTGTGTAGAGACGGTTTCTTCCTGTGTGTTGGGTAACAGGTAATTAGGCTCAGTGTCACGCTTGCTGCACCATTATTGCTCACAGGGGGATGTGATCACACATATCTGAATTATCACGCACTTGCCGTTGTCGCGCCGCAACAGCTTGAGTCTGTCTACACTGTACGCGACAAAGTGACCATTGCGAATAATTTGTACTTTGTGTCAGTATGTCATAAACAGAACGAGGCAACAGTTTACTGTCTGGGATTTGTTGTGTCGCGCCACACCACATCCACTGTAGAAAGCATCACTGATTATAATGGGTTCTATAGTACATCATCACATCGCACTGCGCCGTGCCATGCCACGCCATGCCGCTTGCGTCTAGTGTAGACACAGTGTAAGACTTATTTAAATATTGCACGGGTTCCATCAGGGAACGAGGGTTACGTACATAACCAAGACGTTTTTAGTTTATAGTACGTTTTATTTATAGTAAAACATATGGTTAATTTTTGTAAGGGAAGTTGTGAAAGTAGGCTAAGTTAGCCAGCTTACAAAATGTTTCACAGTTAATTGTGTATTTCGTCAGCTTACTGAGGCTAATAATATCCAAAAAGCTAAGGAATCTTATGTTCAGGATGTGAAAATAAACAACAATCTCCCCTTTCAGAGTAGACATTGATAAGCATGTCCTAGCCTGGTTCATCACTTGTTCCTGTTAAATATTTCCGTTGTTGACTGTGAATTTGCAGTGTGTTTCTGTATTTGGTCGCATTGTGAGTATTTGCAGCAAATGTGATGAAGATGTTTTTTTAATTCGCTGGTGTTTTTTCATTTGCAGCATGTTGAGCTCTCTCGGTCACCATATAAAGGGACCCAAGCTAGAGTACGTCTGTATAGAGAGACTTGGGAGTGCATTAAACATCCAAGACACCTCCCAAAACCCTGTTGCAAACATATAGTCACACACTTAAAACTCAGAAAACATTAGCAACTGCATAACAACACCCTGGTATTGTAGTGGCAAGTTTTTTATAGAGCAAAAACATTTTTCAGACAATATAAATATTTAGTTAAGTAATTATTAACCCTGTAAAGCCTGCAATTGAACCTTTTTAATAAATGAATAAAAAGTAGTATGTTTTTTGTTGAGTATTATCTAAACTGCAATGCAATACAATGATGATTGAGATATTCCAGAAACACTCCTCAAAAGCTTGATGATCATATTTATGTCATGGAATCGCTAGGCTCCACCCTCACTTCATCTCGCCACTAACCTTCCCTGGAATTCTGATTATCGTCACTTGGACCTCAGTCAATCATCTCATTAACCACGCTGGATATAAACCCACATCACTTCTTCCTCTGGTCTATGACTCGGACTGCTTAATTGTCTACTTACTGTGAATGCTTATCTCCTGTCGCCTACACTTCACCTGGAGTGTGAATCGCCGGTCTCCTTCTCCAACTCTTGATTCCATTTCCCCAATCGAGACACCTCATTACCTGTAAAACATGAAGGCTATATTAATCATCTCATCCTGTGCATCTAAGGTGTGTATGGTGCAACTCACCTGGAATGTCATCTTCATTGCTCCACTGGTTGTTGAAATTACCTTATCTGCTTACTGCCATTATTGCAGTTGTCAAGTTCTTTTTTCTTTCTTTTATTTTTTATTTTTTTAAATGTATGGATAATCAAGTAAACCTAAGCTACAGTCCAGTAAGTGTTAATCTTTGAAATATTACAAATAAAAGTTATTGTTTGCTTCAAATAAATCCATAAAGATTTTACAGCAAAAAGACATGTGAACCATGACCTGAAGGAGGATGTTTTTGCAATTATACTAAAAGGCCATTTACTACTTAAAATATTATGAATCGGGTGACCGAAGGCATGCAGTAAGTAGATCATGCACAAAAAGTTTTACCAGCAATGTTTCAATAATGTTGATCATGTAGAAGCCTTAGAAATTTGCATATCATATGATACAGCTGGCCTTTATAGGGTTAAGTTTGGCTATGTTATCCTAAAATTATATAAATTAAAATCCACATAAAAAAACAAAAACCCTAGAATGTAGGGGTACACTTATCGTGAGTAAAACAGCTCAGATAATAAGTCAATTTATATTAAACAGACACATCATGGGGTCATTTGTTCAAAAAGATTAATCTGAATCGGAATGATCTGGATTTGGAAATACCATGTTTTGCTCTCCAGGATCAGGTAATCCATCTTACTTTTCTTCTGGTTTTTCAAAGCAAAATTGAATTGGATCACAATGATCCAGATACACACTTTTTCAGATTACCAAATCTGGATTACAAGTGCTCTACAGAGTCCCTAAAGAGACATAGTGATGATGGGGAAAAAAAATATCAATGCATTCTCTCAGAAAAGTTTTGCACTGAATTCACACAAGAAACTTTACGTTCACTCTACTTTTTACTCTTATGATTGTGCCGATGCAGTTTACAAACCGTGATTTAAAAAAAAAAAAAAAATTTAAAATATAGCTGCAAGCAGCGGTGATGGGGCCCAAGTCCGGTAGCATCGCAACCCCGGTGGCATCAGGAAAATGGTGCACAGCGAGCAATATGCATTTAACTTTCTGACAAGCTGATTGTTGTGTTACAGCAATCAAAGGGTTACTCTAGGAAAAACAAGAATGTCACAGAAAGGAAATGATATATAATATCTTATATAAGCATTTATAAAATAATTATATAAAACTATATTGACAGTACAGCACATATAAACTAATTTTATGCATAAAGTTGTCATTCTAATGGATAGAAAAAGACAGGAGAAAGATCAAGCTTTAAAATATTACTTATCCTATGATACCACCATAGTATTATAGCCGTCATCTCAGTTAAAAGGTTTTATAGTTTTTAAATTGTTGTTAGGCCGTCTTTCCTCAGAATGACTTGTTCTCCATATGTAAACAACAGGAGTTTGGATAAAGCACTTAGAAGACATAAGCAAATTACGGGTTTTTTTCACGTTAATTTAATAAGTCACCATGGCAACACCATTCAAGATATCCAAAAACCGTTCGCAATTTAGCATCTTCAATATCTTCATGTAGACAAAGTTTGGTGTGAATTGCATGAATCCCCTCGGAGTATGCAATAATGCACAGCCTGAATTTAAAAAAAAATTATAATAATAATCACATTTAAACCAAAATAGTTTTCAACTCCTTGAAATTGGCCATTTTAAAAGCTGTGCCACAGTCCCCCCCCGGTGACCCTCCCATGTTAAACTCTGCCTGGCCCCGATGGCCGCAGATTCCAAGCTGTATGCCAATTTTCAAGTTTTTTTTTTTTTTAGCATGTTAATGGCCCCAAAAGTCCCACACACACACGTGTGTGTGTGTATTACAAATGGAACACGTTTTATTACATTTTTGTTCCTGAGCTCCACCTTTCTGGTGAGAATCTTGATTTATTTTTTTTGGATCATATGTATCCCAATGTTACTAAAGTTTTGAACAACACAAACTGATGATTTGATCCAGATCAAAACCAAGATTGGATTTTGTATCTAATCTAATCCGTGTATCATTCGATCATTCATTTTTTTGATTTAATATTGAAAGTAGGAAAATGAGAAAACGGCTCCTTTTCCGTTTTTTTTTTTTTTTCTTCCAAAAACCGAAAAATTAAAATTCATCTTAAATTTTCGTTTTTCGTTCATGGGTGGAAAAATGAATAAACAGCTTGAATATTGGGTTTCTACACGTGGGTGGGAATTAAACGCCCCTTTCTGCTGATTGGTCAGCCGAAGCTCAAACCGTGCCATCATCAGTTCTTCTGCAGTATCACGCAGCAGAATAATAGTCCTCCACTGCTGCAGTTGTATGGATTCTTAACACATTTATTGCAACTACATTTAATCTTTTTTTTTTTTTTTGTCAAACAAACTGGCTCAACACAACTCCTACTGGGGCAGAGTCTAGACAGGTCTTTCTTCTGTGTAGATATAAATTATATTATTTGCATCAGCTGGGCATGGCAGGTGTCATAGCCTACCCTGCTCACCCAGTAAGTCTGTTTGTTTGTTTAAGAAATGAATGAATTTGTTTCAAAATAAATATTTTAAACAAGACAAAAAGGAAAGAATAGTAAATTGGCTTGGGTATATACAGGCAAGAACTGTCATTCTGACTGACAA
>NW_015506581.1:7320-14354 GCF_001515645.1 Sinocyclocheilus grahami
CGCTCTTGCCAGTCTTAGGGCTTCAACAACTGAGAGCAAAGCAGTCTTGGTCGAATGTTCACTTCTGAAGCCAGATTGGTTGCTGTTCAGGAGGTTGTTCTGTGTGAGAAAGGCAGAGACTTGGTTGAACACAACTCGTTCAGTGTTTTTGCAATGAAAGGTAGAAGGGAAACTGGTCTGTAGTTCTCCAAGTAGTTCACTAGCTGTCAACATTACATAAGCACCTTTAAGTATGCAATGTAATGAGATCATGTGACAAATGTAACACACACTCTCAGAAAAAAAGGTACAAAAGCGGTCACTGGGGCAGTACCTTTGAACCCTATTTACTTCTAAAGGTACATATTACAACCGTTTAAGGGAACCGTACCAGACAGCTTTTGTACCTTTTTTTTCCCCCTTGAGTGTAGTGTTAATTTACAATTATTGGTCAATTTCCCCAGTGATTTCAATGGCAAAAAATGGCCCGATGTACCTGAATTCACCTTACTACTTTTGAAAATGTTTGTTGCATATGGTTTCACATATCATTACGTGAAAAATAGTATGCAGTATGCACCAAGTGTGCTTGTTTACATTCTTAACCAGATGATTTTACACTTTGTTCTAGTTAGAATCCAGTAATACTACTTTTTAACCTAATTCAAACCCCTACCACAGCTGGCCTCATCGCTGCCGTCCACACAGTCTGCGTCTCCATCACAGACAAAAGATTCTGGAATGCAGTGGTTTTTATCGCAGCGATGACCACAGCCCTCCTCTGGCTTGAAGCAGTCGACTTCATCCAAGCGATCCTGACACTAAGCCACACCATCACACACCTGCCGTCGCTCGATGCACTTCTTACCATGTGCACACTGAAACTGACCTGAGAACGGATGGAAATACAATGCTTTTATATTTTGCTAATTTTAAATAATAATAACAACAAATAATAATAATAATAATTAGGCAGCCTAATAAATCGTTTTTTATCTGGGTAATATGCACCATTGCACAAATGGCATGTTAACATTTGCTTTTCAAATCTAAAAAGTGGGTATCAGAAATTAACCAATTAATATGAGCACCAAGGCCAGAAATGAACAGGGGCTCAGGGAAATAAATACAATAAAAACAAAAGTAGTAGTAGGAGTAGTAATAATAACAACTAATATTATTATTATTATAAACAAAACAGGCTACATATGGAATACCTCTAATAAAAAAGGAGATATATTTTGTTATATTTTATTTTAGGCCTGTACACTAAAAAATATTAAGACCTAAATTTAAGATTTATGTATTGTAATTGCATATAATACATATAATGCGATGAAAGTCATAAGCGAAACAAGAATGATATTTCCATAATAATAAACTCTGTTATTTTTTACACAGTAACCAGGTTCATATATTTATCATCAGTAAAACCAGTTTGTCTCAATCTCAGACATTTTAACTAATTGAAACTTGCTTGCTCAACAGCTGGCCATATTTAAAAGTCCATTATTTTTAATTGATTAAATATAATTATTTAACTTAATAATAAAATATATTAAATTAACTCAAATCCTTCACCGTCACAAGCTCATGTCCATGCCTTAACTATATGTTTATTTTGAAATATATCCATGATGTGAGATTAGCTCTAGAATGCTGAAGTTTCCATCAGTTCATCAATAAAGTAAATGCGGTTGAATGAAAAGGAATTTGTGATTAGATCCATCCTAAATAGAACAACGTACAGTATAATGAAATATAGATATAAATAAAACACATTTTAAATACCATCAAGGTTTTTTTCTCATTTGAATAACATATTTCAAATCAGCAAAAAAAATGTAAGGGCAGAACCAGATACTCTGGTATCAGTACAAATGAAATACATATCCTTTAGGTGATCTGTGCTGGCAGTGAGCGGTCAAAATCACCTGCCTGACGTGTTTACAGACTGACAAAGTTCCCTAATTACAGGTTTACAGCCAGCAGCACCTGTGTAGATATTTGCACTGCTGCTCTCCCCTTCACCGCCTCCCAAACACAGCACAGCATTACTGACTAGACTCATTTATCTTTAACTCCATATCTACTGTCCCTCATTTTAAATTATTTATATATATCAGACACTGCTGCTTTTAACAATTCTATAGGTTTGAATTGAAGACTGTATGACTCTTCCTCAAATTGGATGTTTTTTGACAGATCCTGAGATTTACTGTCCTCAGTCGGGTTTAATTAGTGTTTTCTTATGCAAGTAATATTTTTATTGCTTATGCTTAGGATTTTTAAATAAACCCATCTGAATGTGACATGGTGTGCTGGAACTTTTCTAAATTATGATTTTTGCATGGAAGGTGGTTAAAAATTCCATAAACTTATGGAATAAAGTTATCGTAGCGAAGTAGCCAACTTAAAAAAAACCCACATGCAAATAGAAAAAACACCAGCAATTTAAGAAATCATCTTCATCAGTATGACAGCACATGTACTGCAAATGCTCACAATGTAACCAAATACAGAAAAGTGTTGCAAGTAGCACGGAAAACTGAAATGTTTCAAGGGGATCAACCCCAACAAAATTAACCGTGGTTTTATTATAGTAAAAGTGTTTATAATTTTTTAACATTTGTAAAACCACAGATGTACAAAAACCATAGTTAAACTGTGGTTAGTGCAGCAAAACCATGGCTAATTTGTCGTTACCATGGTTTAACTATAGTAGCCATGGTTCCCTGTCTGTCGGTCACTACGAGTTATGTCGTGATGACATTAGGGGTCTAACTTGGGAGCCCAATCATCTCTGAGTTTAAGAGAAGACACCAATGAGAATTGCCAATTACCTGTCCTCTGTAGACTGCCACGATCGTTGTCTTCAGTGTCTGGGTATTCAGCACGCTGAAGCTGTGTTCGTGGATAGTTCATGTCTCTAATGTGAATGCATAACCATGGCATTACTGCGATCGCGTCTCTCCCTCCTCAAGGGAAGTGGAGGAGACCCCTCTGCCACTACCCATCCCGGTTTCTCTGACACAAGCAGAGGACCGATAGCTAGTGCTCTGGGAGATCTGAGGGTGACAGTGAGAGCTTCTCCGCCGGGCCATGCCCCACGGATCTCTCACTTCTCCCGCAATGCTTGTCCTGTGTGGCTTCTGAGTGATTCTGCTAGGTCATCTCACGGCGGTACCAGCGTTTCATTCGGAGTGCCACCAGAGGGCTGGAGGTGAATACACCGCCCAGCCCTGAGCGCTTGTGGATGGACAATTGGTTTCTAGGTGCAGAGCAGCATTCTGCTCTGGTTCCCTTCTTCCCAGAGGTGCATGAGGGAGTGACAAAGTCATGGACGGCCCCTTTTACAGCCAGAAGCCACTCATCTCCTTCCTTCGCCCTCACTACCCTCGATGTCAGGGCGGCTAGGGGGTACGTAGACATTCTTCAGGTGGAGAGAGCACAAAGAAGAAAGAGCAGTTTCCTTTTCCTCCGGGTTGCAAGGCTCGTGGGTTGACAGTGAGCGGCTTGCTGCCTCCTCACTCTCACCCACCATGCCCCCTGTCGCCAACGGCCAAGACACTGCGGCCTGGGGTCGCCATACCTCCCAACATTTCTCTAGGCTATCCCTCCGGGGACATGGGGAGTTCTGCCGTGATGACTCAGAACACAATGCCTTCTGGGCCATCCAGCAGGACTCCCCATCGCTGCACAGGTGACCCCCCAGGTTCAGTGGCATTCTCAAGACTTCGGTGGCAGCCGAGACACCTCTGACTTTGCACAAGGAGATTGCTGTCCTATTGGCAAAGACGCAATCAAGCCTGCCCCTCCAGTCGAGATGAGGAAGGGGTTTTACAGCTCTTACTTCATCGTGCCCAAGAAAAGCAGTGGCCTTCGGCCAATCCTGAATCTGCGAGTCTTGAATCAGGCCCTTCACAAGCTCCCATTCAATATGTTGACCAAAATGCATCGTGAAATGCTTTCAAGCCAAGGATTGGTTTGCAACGATCGACCTGAAGCACCTGCCCTCCTGGGATCTCTCTGTTGTACTGGCTGGACTTCATTGGGGTACCTTTGAGCCTCGGGAATCAGTTGAGCTTAAGTTCCTGTCTGCTAAGACAGCATTCCTGATCGTGCTCACTTCCATCAAGAGGGTCGGGGAGCTCCAAGCATTTTCAGTGAGCGAAGTGTGCCTTGTGTTTGGGCCGGCCTACTCTCACAGTGTCCTGAGATCCCAGCCTGGATACGCGCCCAAGGTTCCCACCACTCCCTTCCAAGACCAGGTGGTGAACCTGCAAGCGCTGTCCTCGGATTAGGCAGATTCAGCCTTGGCCTTGTTGTGTCCTGTAAGCACTGCACAGAAGCTCTGAGCATCTCCTTGTCTGCTAAGGATGCCAGCAGAAAGGGAAGGCTGTTTCCAAGCAGAGATTAGCCCACTGGATAGTGGATGCCATTGCCTAGGCGTACCAATCCCAAGGCGAGCCGTGCCCCCTGGGGGTGAGAGCTCACTCCACCCGGAGTGTTGCCTCGGCGCCTCTCTGGCAAACATCTGTAGAGCTGTGGGCTGGGTGACACCTAACAGCTTTTATAACCTTTGTGTAGAGACCGTTTCTTCCTGTGTGTTGGGTAACAGGTAATTAGCGGGAAGAACCGGCTCAGTGTCACGCTTGCTGCACCATTATTGCTCACAGGGGGATGTGATCACACATACAGTGGGGAAAAAAAGTATTTAGTCAGCCACCAATTGTGCAAGTTCTCCCACTTAAAAAGATGAGAGAGGCCTGTAATTTTCATCGTAGGTATACCTCAACTATGAGAGACAAAATGAGAAAAAAAATCCAGAAAATCACATTGTAGGATTTTTAAAGAATTTATTTGCAAATTATGGTGGAAAATAAGTATTTGGTCAATAACAAAATTTCATCTCAATACTTTATATACCCTTTGTTGGCAATGACAGAGGTCAAACGTTTTCTGTAAGTCTTCACAAGGTTTTCACGCACTGTTGTTGGTATTTTGGCCCATTCCTCCATGCAGATCTCCTCTAGAGCAGTAATGTTTTGGGGCTGTCGCTGGGCAACATGGATTTTCAACTCCCTCCAAAGATTTTCTATGGGGTTGAGATCTGGAGACTGGCTAGGCCACTCCAGGACCTTGAAATTCTTCTTACGAAGCCACTCCTTCGTTGCCCGGGTGGTGTGTTTGGGATCATTGTCATGCTGAAAGACCCAGCCACGTTTCATCTTCAGTGCCCTTGCTGATGGAAGGAGGTTTTCACTCAAAATCTCATGATACATGGCCCCATTCATTCTTTCGTTTACACGGATCAGTCGTTCTGGTCCCTTTGCAGAAAAACAGCCCCAAAGCATGATGTTTCCACCCCCATGCTTCACAGTAGGTATGGTGTTCTTTGGATGCAACTCAGCATTCTTTCTCCTCCAAACATGACAAGTTGAGTTTTTACCAAAAAGTTCTATTTTGGTTTCATCTGACCATATGACATTCTCCCAATCCTTTTCTGGATCATCCAAATGCTCTCTAGCAAACTTCAGATGGGCCTGGACATGTACTGGCTTAAGCAGGGGGACACGTCTGGCACTGCAGGATTTGAGTCCCTGGCGGTGCAGTGTGTTACTGATGGTAGCCTTTGTTACTTTGGTCCCAGCTCTCTGCAGGTCATTCACTAGGTCCCTCCGTGTGGTTCTGGGATTTTTGCTCACAGTTCTTGTGATCATTTTGACCCCACGGGGTGAGATCTTGCGTGGAGCCCCAGATCGAGGGGGATTATCAGTGGTCTTGTATGTCTTCCATTTTCTGATAATTGCTCCCACAGTTGATTTCTTCACGCCAAGCTGCTTACTTATTGCAGATTCAGACTTCCCAGCCTGGTGCAGGTCTACAATTTTGTTTCTGGTGTCCTTTGACAGCTCTTTGGTCTTGGCCATGGTGGAGTTTGGAGTGTGACTGTTTGAGGTTGTGGACGGGTGTCTTTTATACTGATAACAAGTTCAAACAGATGCCATTAATACATGTAACCAGTGGAGGACAGAGGAGTCTCTTAAAGAAGAAGTTACAGGTCTGTGAGGGCCAGAAATCTTGCTTGTTTGTAGGTGACCAAATACTTATTTTACCAAGGAATTTACCAATAAATTCTTTAAAAATCCTACAATGTGATTTTCTGGATTTTTTTTTCTCATTTTGTCTCTCATAGTTGAGGTATACCTATGATGAAAATTACAGGCCTCTCTCATCTTTTTAAGTGGGAGAACTTGCACAATTGGTGGCTGACTAAATACTTTTTTGCCCCACTGTATCTGAATTATCACGCACTTGCAGCTTGAGGCTGTCTACACTGTACGCGACAAAGTGACCATTGCGAATAATTTGTACTTTGTGTCAGTATGTCATAAACAGAACGAGGCAACAGTTTACTGTCTGGGATTTGTTGTGTCGCGCCACACCACATCCACTGTAGAAAGCATCACTGATTATAATGGGTTCTATAGTACATCATCACATCGCACTGCGCCGTGCCATGCCACGCCATGCCGCTTGCGTCTAGTGTAGACACAGTGTAAGACTTATTTAAATATTGCACGGGTTCCATCAGGGAACGAGGGTTACGTACATAACCAAGACGTTTTTAGTTTATAGTACGTTTTATTTATAGTAAAACATATGGTTAATTTTTGTAAGGGAAGTTATGAAAGTAGGCTAAGTTAGCCAGCTTACAAAATGTTTCACAGTTAATTGTGTATTTCGTCAGCTTACTGAGGCTAATAATATCCAAAAAGCTAAGGAATCTTATGTTCGGGATGTGAAAATAAACAACAATCTCCCCTTTCAGAGTAGACATTGATAAGCATGTCCTAGCCTGGTTCATCACTTGTTCCTGTTAAATATTTCCGTTGTTGACTGTGAATTTGCAGTGTGTTTCTGTATTTGGTCGCATTGTGAGTATTTGCAGCAAATGTGATGAAGATGTTTTTTTAATTCGCTGGTGTTTTTTCATTTGCAGCATGTTGAGCTCTCTCGGTCACCATATAAAGGGACCCAAGCTAGAGTAC
>NW_015506581.1:15904-28240 GCF_001515645.1 Sinocyclocheilus grahami
AAAAAAAAAAAAAAATTTAAAATATAGCTGCAAGCAGCGGTGATGGGGCCCAAGTCCGGTAGCATCGCAACCCCGGTGGCATCAGGAAAATGGTGCACAGCGAGCAATATGCATTTAACTTTCTGACAAGCTGATTGTTGTGTTACAGCAATCAAAGGGTTACTCTAGGAAAAACAAGAATGTCACAGAAAGGAAATGATATATAATATCTTATATAAGCATTTATAAAATAATTATATAAAACTATATTGACAGTACAGCACATATAAACTAATTTTATGCATAAAGTTGTCATTCTAATGGATAGAAAAAGACAGGAGAAAGATCAAGCTTTAAAATATTACTTATCCTATGATACCACCATAGTATTATAGCCGTCATCTCAGTTAAAAGGTTTTATAGTTTTTAAATTGTTGTTAGGCCGTCTTTCCTCAGAATGACTTGTTCTCCATATGTAAACAACAGGAGTTTGGATAAAGCACTTAGAAGACATAAGCAAATTACGGGTTTTTTTCACGTTAATTTAATAAGTCACCATGGCAACACCATTCAAGATATCCAAAAACCGTTCGCAATTTAGCATCTTCAATATCTTCATGTAGACAAAGTTTGGTGTGAATTGCATGAATCCCCTCGGAGTATGCAATAATGCACAGCCTGAATTTAAAAAAAAATTATAATAATAATCACATTTAAACCAAAATAGTTTTCAACTCCTTGAAATTGGCCATTTTAAAAGCTGTGCCACAGTCCCCCCCCGGTGACCCTCCCATGTTAAACTCTGCCTGGCCCCGATGGCCGCAGATTCCAAGCTGTATGCCAATTTTCAAGTTTTTTTTTTTTTTAGCATGTTAATGGCCCCAAAAGTCCCACACACACACGTGTGTGTGTGTATTACAAATGGAACACGTTTTATTACATTTTTGTTCCTGAGCTCCACCTTTCTGGTGAGAATCTTGATTTATTTTTTTTGGATCATATGTATCCCAATGTTACTAAAGTTTTGAACAACACAAACTGATGATTTGATCCAGATCAAAACCAAGATTGGATTTTGTATCTAATCTAATCCGTGTATCATTTGATCATTCATTTTTTTTATTTAATATTGAAAGTAGAGCCTACCCTGCTCACCCAGTAAGTCTGTTTGTTTGTTTAAGAAATGAATGAATTTGTTTCAAAATAAATATTTTAAACAAGACAAAAAGGAAAGAATAGTAAATTGGCTTGGGCATTATACAGGCAAGAACTGTCATTCTGACTGACAAACGGAGAACAACAGATATTAAATAGCCTACTGTTAGTTATAAATATAATAACTTGCCATTTCGGTTTGTTTCTCCCCAAACCCTCAGTATACCTTCAGAATGCTTGGAATATATGCCACGAGATGCATAGGATTATTTTACGACAGATATGCATCCGCTTCAAAAAAAAAAAACTGAAGTCACCATTTTCTGCCATTAAATTGGCAAGTGCGAGCAGGACATTTGTGTTAAGTAATAAGCCTTTAGAACAACATTAAGGTGAGTAGTCACTCTAGTTCACACAGTTCCAATAAATTGCGATGGGTTAAATAAACTCAATAAGCAGACAGACGCGACTACAGTCAAGCGCAGACCAGTATTGAAGTGCACAGGAAATAAGCAGCAGTCATATTTAAAGCAGTTTACATTCACTTGATGTTCACTTGGATTTTTTTTTTTTCCCCATTGAGGGGAAATAACTTAATACTCTGTCATTTATAGTCGTATGGTCAAATTTATATTTTTAATTGTGTTACGTTCAAAATAACTACAAAATGTCATGCCTTTGAAAAATAAAGAGAACAACAGAATGCGCTGCTTTACCGCGTCTCGGTCTCCTTGAGCATCTTTCTGGTGCATGCCACAAACATGAACCACAGCGAATACTTGTCTTTTAAAAGGCTTCATTTAGATGATATGACGTTAAATGCATCATAAATCACTTTGGAATAAATCACAGTAGGCCTATGTAGCATGATAAAAAAAAAAAAAGCGACTTCACAGTCTGGAAATACTTTGGGCTATAGCAAATTATTTCTCGGACCCCCTATCACTTTAAGAACCGTTGGTCTACACCGAAGAAAGCCCTGTCTAGACTCTGCCCCAGTATGAGTTGTGTCGAGCTATTCATAAGCCAGTTTGTTTGACAAAAAAAGATTTAAATGTGTTAAGAATCCATACAACTGCAGCAGTGGAGGACTATTATTCTGCTGCGTGATACTGCAGAAGAACTGATGACGGCACGGTTTGATCTTCGGCTGACCAATCAGCAGAAAGGGGCGTTTAATTCCCGCCCACGTGTAGAAATCCAATATTCCAGCTGTTTATTCATTTTTCCACCCATGAACGAAAAACGAAAATTTAAGATGAAAACAAAAAAATGAAAAGAGCCATTTTCAAATTTTTCTACTTCCAATATTAAATAAAAAAAAAACGAATGATCGAATGATACACTGATTTAATCTGATTTCAGAATCTCTTCTCAAAAAAAAATTGCACCGGTTCAGTACATCTACAGTGGTCATAACTTCCCACTTGAATAAGCTATTGCATAACCAACCCAACATGAATATCCATCCCTCCAGCCTGCTGATTGGCCAGCGGTCTGTGAAAGGTCAGATATGCTGCAAAGTACATGTCAAGCTACATGTAGCACAAATCCACGGCATGTCACTGTAGTTACACAAGACTTCTCATGAAGATTACATTCCAACAACAGCAGGATTTGGCAAAAACATGATAGGCTATAGTGGAAATACTGCCACAAATAAAGATCAAAATGTTTTTTTTTTTGTTTGTTTTTTAATGCTCTTTAACTTTTTATATATATATAATGGTTTATTGTAATTGAAAACATAACATTCAAAGATGGAATTTCATTTTAAGGTAAAGTAATAATCTATTTCCACAAAATAGCAAGTGATAAGTACCAATAAGACACAATGACCGAATGCTACTTTTATTTATTTATTTATATATATAAGCCTGTACTTAAAGAAACTAACCACTGCAGTGATGACAGTAATGGACTCTGACGCAATGATTTGCATGTCATGCATCAACAATTCTTCCCAAAGGGCATAGATGCTAAACATCCACACTTCACATGCCCAAGCTCAGAACAAACACTTTAGCAGTCGGTAATAAGGCAGTTGAGTATAGCCTTCCTGATGTTATCACAACTATTAACATTTTGTCCATCTGATGCCTTAGCTAGAAGATGAGTGAAGGACAGGTGGCGCGGCCACCCTTGGGCAAAAGTCAAGGCAGACTGTGTGATGCTATAGCTGCCCGCTTAAACACACTATGGACACGCATAAAAGGGCATAATCGGATGATAACTGAATGTCAAGTTTAGTTTTTAGATAGTCTTGTCGTCTTTATTTTTTTATTTTTTTATTTTTAGTTTTTTTATGACCACCATTGATCTGATGATCAAGATGCTACAAGGCGATACTCTGCATTTGTATTTAAAATTAACAACATTTGTATTTTAAGAGGTCCGTTATACCATTAATATAACATTTAAGGAAAGAAATTGGCCTCTTGGCCAGTGTACATTGTTGATTTAAAATAAATCACTAATCCGTAAACTATAAACATATGAATTGTCCAATTTTAATGTATATTTTATACAAAATTAACAAAGGTGAAAGATACACCGTTAAAAATTTCTTACAGAGCTATTTCTACCTGGTTTAACCTATACAATTTTATTTATTTTGTTATTAACACCATGAAACAAATTATTATAAGTTGATTCACTTTGATTTTTATTGTTTATGAAGTTTGACATACTGAATATGAAAATCACAATACTTTTGTGTATCATTTAACAGTGCTTGTGAAAAAAGCTAAATAGTCATAATAAAGGATGAGTTGGTGTGATCAAACTTTTGGTCTTTGTATATGTAATAAACTACTTTTTTTTTTTTTTTTTCTGAAGAAAATCTGAGTGCTGCTGTCCCATGCAAATGCCAATGACACAATGTTACAGTGTTGTGGATGGCCGGCAGTGATGAGTTTTTATTTTTATTTTTTTTGCGCATTGCTTTGCAGTTGCTAGGGTGTTGTGTGAGTGGTTGCTAGGTGGTTACTTACTGCTCCAGGTCAAAAGTGTCCACCCACATGTCTCTATAAGATTTTAGTCTCTAGATATAATTCAGGTCTCTCCTTGTAAATCTAGAGGATTCTTACATCCATTTTATCGCTAGTCATAAATCTGGTCACTTAAATATATTATAGCACACTTCTACTCAACAAGCTGCGTGATTTGAGACATTCATGCCAGCAGCAAAAACAGTCTGAGTTATATGCTGAAGATTAATACTTAGGGTTAGGGGCTTGTTTAAATCCCTAATACTAGGAGAAATAAAAATAGTGATGCTTGCCTTAGCATCTGTTTTTATGTCTCTGCCCATGATAACACAGTCAGACACAGCAGAATGAAATGTGCCCTTAACATTTCGGTCCAACTCTAGCATTTCAATAGAGCTAATAACTTACCTAAATGACTACATTAATCACTTCAACATGGAAATGGAACAAAGACATGGCAAATGTTATAAACAAAGGACAGTTCAAAGACACTGTTCCTTATCAATAGCTACACTCGATGCTGCATTTCATAAATGCTGATTAGAACATTGTTTGACTGGTTGTGACGCATGTGTGGCAAACACACGAAGAATTTGACTTGAATATCCTCAGTCGGTTACGTCAATGGAATGCGTGCAACGGAGTTGCAAAGAGAAGCAAGCCACCACTCCCTCGTTAAAATTGTGGGGGTCGCACGTCGATCTGGCTGAGGTGTGAGTGGCAGATCCTTCCTTTTCTCTCATGGTCTCGCCAGATCGGGAAGTCCTCGCGCCTACTTCTAAAGTGGGCACGTACTTCTTTGGATCAGGAAGAGGACACCTCATCTCTTGCTTTTACAGAGATGCAGATCGAGAGTGCCACATCGGAATGCTCCTCTCACAAGGATAAAGAGTTATTCAAGGTGGTGACTCGGGCAGTGGCCAGACTAAAGTTAGACTGGCCACAGGAGCAAGAGACCCCCATAAAGCTGGATGATAGGTTCCTGTCAGGTGGCCGAGAGGGGTCTCCCCCTTCTTTGTCGCTCTCCATGACGAGTTAACTCGTTCATTCCATATTTGTCCCTTGTGTTTGTGCCCTTGACACTGATTTATTTAACCATCGTAGATGCGAAGACACAGCGCTACATGATGATGCCCCAGAGACGTTCACGGGCTATCTCTACCCTGGAAGCACATCATCGCTGAAGAAGCCAACTTTCCCCAACAAGCCTGTAGCTGAACCTCACATGCATCAAGGACAGAGACTGGGCATTCCTCCTTGATGCCAGGGCCATGGATGTCAACACAGTCTGTCAACACCGTCAGCAGTAGGTTCCGTGAGGCGAAGTGGTATGAAAAACACCCTCGCACACTCACATACTCCTCTTCTGGGCTTCTCGCCTCAAAAAAGCCGGACCTGGTCAGGACTGGGTGGCCGACAGCCCTGACAAACATTAAGAGCTCCTTCCCAGCATCCTCACAAGATCGCTGTCACCTCTGGTGTTTCAGAGGGCAGTGGTCTCCTACAAAGTGTTACATGTTCAGTTTTCTGTCACGATTCAGGAACCTGAACATGTAACGTCCCCCCAGCAAAACAAAATGTCAAAACTAGTGCTCCTTACAGAGAGTATGGCAGCGTGAAAACACTAAAGATTATCGAGCTAGGCCAGAAAGTTACTGTCCATTACTTTTACTTTTAAAAAGTTCTAGGTCTCATGGCAGCTGCATCCATGGTGATACCTTTGGGCCTCCTGCACATAAGACATTTTCAGTTGTGGCTCAGAGCCAGGGAATTTCATCCAAGGGCCAATCCCCAGAGGCAGATAAGGGTTACACGCCAGTAGCTTTGTACCATTTCTGTGTAGTTCAGAACCCGGTTTCTAACTTTGGGCCCCAGTCTAGACATGTGTTGTCACAAGATGATAACGGCAGAAGCTTCATTCACAGGCTCTGGAGAGGTCATCTTCTCAACTGGCACATCAATTGCCTCAAAATGAATGCTGTATTTTGAGCCCTGAAATACTTTCTTCAGCAGTTAAGGGGCTACCATGCCCTAGTGTGGGTGGACAATACTGCGGTAGTCTTTTTCATAAATCGCCAAGGTGGACTGCGTTCATGCCACCTGAACAGGCTAGCGGAGCAGTTCCTGTCCAAGTACCATTTCCCCCATCACTCTGCTCCTGGGAGTCCTGGCCAATGTTTTTCAACCAGGGTCTCACCTCTTACTAATAGTGCATCTCTGGGTGACCAGAGTGTGATTCTCAGATATAATATCCCTCCTCAACAGCTCGCCATGGGTGATTTCTGATCAGTAGAGATATCCTATCTCAGGCGCAGGGGACGGTGTTTCATCCCTGGCCCAAGCTCTGGAACCTTCATGTCTTGCCCCTGAAAAGGACCAACTAAGGGATGCCGAGCTTCCAGCCGATGTAGTACAGACTATTCTAAGTGATAGGGCTCCCTCCACTAGATGAAGTTATGCCCTCAGATGGTACGTTTTTGAAAGTTGGTGTATGACACACCATGCAGACCCAGTTCACTGCCAATTTGTTTCAGTGCTGGAGTTCCTGCAAGAAAAACTGTCCTCAAGTGCAAGTCCTGGTACTCTCAGTGTATATGTGGCTGCCATTTTGGCTTGCCATGCTCTGATTGACAGGGTCTCTGTAGGAAACCACCCTCTTCATTCGTGGAGCTAAGCGGTTGAGGCCGCCCACCAGAGTGACAGTCCCTTAGTAGGACTTGGCTGTAGTGCTTGAGGAACTTGTTGGGACTCCTTTTGAACCAGTAGACTCGGTGCCTGTCAAGCTTTCTCATGGCTATTACTTCTCTAAAAAGAATTGGGGATTTACAGGCTCTGTTAGTCTCGCCATCCTGCTTAGACTTTGCCCCCTGGGCTGGTCAAAGCTATTTTGCATCCTTACCCTAATTATCTTCTCAAAGACATGCTTTACAGCCAGTCAAAAAAAGAATGTTCATATCAGTGTTAATGAAATGCAGCATCTCATTGCTGGTTTTTCAGGGAACAGGGTTACAGTCAAGTAACCCGAGATTTTATGTTTAATTGTATATTAATTTTTCTTTATTTATGAGAAAACCCTTCCCCGCCAAACACTGAATTTTCCGTGTTTTTGTTTTCACTGTTATACGCACAGTTATGCACTATTACACATCTTCTGAATGAGTCTACGATCTCCCAATCAAAAACCCTGACTAGGAAGATTCAGAAACCAGCTCATATGTAAGCAGATGCATATAAAAAAAATAATGGGATCATCAACAATAAACAGCATATTTATGGCGCCATAAAACTGAATATAGCCCAAATGTTATCTGGACTACTTTTGTTAAATTGACTGCTCCAGTTCACTTTCATTGTATGGATCTCAATTTGTCCAAAAACTGTAAATTTGTTTTCTTGACCATTTCTAATTTTCCTTTTTTGACAAAGATATTTGCCATAGTTAAAAAGAAAAATATTTTCAATGCTAATGCGTAGAAGTTATCACTTAAAACGAGTTAACTTGGATGTTACTATTTTAACTTTTTTTTTTTTTCTCAAAATATCCATGAAAAAATTCAAACGACATAAGGGTGACTAAATAATATTGTTCATTTTTGGGAGAATGATCGCTTAAACAATTTAATGTTGATGCAAGTAAATGACTCGACAACAGATGCTGAAATGTTCAATGGTGTGTAGTAGACGTTAATGATGTGTGATGTTAATTACATAATCATTCAAATGCTAAACACCAACAGATGTTTCATATGTTTGCATTTTTCTCTGTTTTGTCCATGTAAAATAATTAGCAAAGTAGAAAAGTTTTCTCATTTCTGAATCAAACTTACTCATTTCTTAATAGTATGAATGTCTAGTTCTTTCTAACCGATCTGTGCAGTCTCAAGCCAGGGCTCATCTGTTTCTTCAGCTTATTAGGGTAGTACTCATTACATTCAGGTCTTGAGCAAGTAACAGTTTTTGGCATTATGACAGCTTTTTGATGGAATTACTCATTCAGGATTTGAATACAGGTGGAGAGACATGCTTGGCGTGTGCTGGTAATGAGTCTTCTCACTGCCACAGAGTGGGAATCATATGAGATGAGCATGCAGGAGCTTTACTTATTTTGTCATTTCATTACATAAAGCAAACAACAGTGTGATGTTTGGTGTTCCTTGATGGATCATATGTGACCCTAGACCACAAAACCAGTCTTAAGTCGCTGGGGTATATTTGTAGCAATAGCCAAAAATACACTGTATGGGTCAATTTATACATTTTTCTTTTATGCAAAAAATCATTAGGCTATTAAGTAAAGATCATGTTCCATGAAGATATTTGGTAAATTTCCTACTGTAAATATATCAAAACGTAATTTTTATTTAATAATATGCATTGCTAAGGACGATTTTCTCAATATTTAGATTTTTTTTTTATTATTATTTTTTTTTTTTTTGCACCCTCAGATTCCAGATTTTCAAACAGTTGTATCTCGACCAATTATTGTCCTACCCTAACAAACCATACATCAATGGAAAGCTTATTTATTCTGCTTTCAGATGATGTATAAATCTCAATTTTGAAAAATGTACACTTAAGACTGGTTTTGTGGTCCAGGGGCAAGGCAAGTTTATTTATATAGCACATTTCATACACAATGGTAATTCAAAGTGCTTTCACATATATGGATGAAGCCTCACTGTACAAAAATAACAACAAT
Organism: Sinocyclocheilus grahami; assembly: GCF_001515645.1. Lineage (NCBI taxonomy): Eukaryota > Metazoa > Chordata > Actinopteri > Cypriniformes > Cyprinidae > Sinocyclocheilus > Sinocyclocheilus grahami. Next base: position 24,728 of record NW_015506581.1, read on the forward strand.
TATCCAGAATACAGGGCTTTTACACCCAGGCTCATTGGAAATATGTGACTCTGCTTAGATTTCTGCAAAAACGTGTAAATGCCTAAACATACAATTTACTGCAGTTTCCAGCTTGTGGACAAATTATTGATAAATAAAGATTTATTTTTTTGTGCGTACAAATGTCATGACCGCAATACACTTAGTGCATGATTTGTAAACGAATACAATTTGTCATTTGCACCACATAATCCGCTCCATATCCAGTGCTGGGTGGATTACTTACAAATTGTAGTCCATTACAGATTGCATGCTGAAAACTGTAGTTAGTAACGTAATATAGGTTACTCATTTTAGGTAACGTATTCGCAGCACTATTTAGATTAATTTTATCAAACTTGTTTTAAACACCATTATATGTATCATATTGATAATAAAAATAAAGAAATTACATGTTCATATTATATTTAATTTATCAACATCATAAAATGCATGGTTTGCAAATTTATTTACACTACATATGTGAATGTAGTTAAAGCTAAATGACACGCGGTGGGATTTTTATAAAGAGAAATTTAAAAGAGATAAAAAAATAACAATTAAGGATCATCAATAAATTATGAATTTACGGTCATTGTGTGATTTAATATGTAATCATGTTATCCAGTAAAAAGTCATTGTAATCTGATCAATTTAAAAATGTAATGCACTCTAATTACAAGTACTTTATTTTTGGAATCAAATTACATAAGATTTTGCTTTCACCAACCTAGGGAGGTGAAATAGTGTAGTGATGAGTACTCATGTCACCAATGACATTATGATTTTTGGATAACGTGTCACTTAAAGGGGTCATATAATGCAGGCATTGAATTATGGCTCTCAGTATCCTCTAATAGGTGCATTGCCAGCAAATTCCATAATCTCAGAATATTCTAAAAGGAGCAATTTTTCCTTTCTCTTTGGAGTGTTACAAACTCTTGGTGCATAAAGAAGATCTGTAAAGTTGCAGAGACTAAAGCCTCAAATCCAAAGAGATATTCTTTATAAAAGTTAAGACTTGTCCACGCCCTCCTAAAATGCCTAGTTTAAACACGCCCCCACATGTCTATGTCACTGTGTGGGAAGATTTGAATAACACCGCCCAAATGTTCACACAAAGAAAGGTGTAACTTTTATTCTCACTGTAGTATTGTTGCCACCGCCGCCATGTTGTGGAGACGCTGTGTGTTTCGTTGTGAAAGCGAAACTACTTTGTTTGGCCTTCCAAAAGAGGACTATATCTGCTTCGTCATGCCTAGAGCTGATCCGTGCTGGTCGCTGAGGAAATACATCAACTTCGTGCTGTGGATCACCGAATTGGCTTTCACTGTGGACGAAGCGGAGTCCAGCCCAGGGTCATCACATGTGGCTGCCGCAAGCTCACCGGCCGCAACTGTCAATTTCCGCCTGCCGCGCCATTCCTCACTCTAGCAGACTCTTAAAGAATTTGCCACTGACGATTCAAACGTGAGTTTTGAGCAGTGTAGAGTTAGCTTTGTTTGTTGTTTCTCCGATCACAAATGCAGACATGGTTGTGATGAGAGGGGCGGGGCCGAGAGCCGTGGGAACGGAACGTGGCCGGTGGCGCCTCTCGTCACAATGGTTTTGTTTGGGCGGCGCGATACACAACTCATAAAAAGACAGTATAAGTCATTTTAATGAGTAATTATGTCCCCACTGGATGCAACAAATGCCTCGTTTGTAATGGGTTTTATTGGTGTTGTCTCATGGCACCGGGACACGCATCACGGTATGGTAAGGGGCATAACATTTCCGTCACACTCTTGAGGTATTCAGCCAATCACAACGCACTGGATCGCTGGCCAATCAGTGTACACCTCGCTTTTCAGAAAAAGCTTTGTAAAAATTGATGCGTTTCAGAAAGGCGGCGCATAGAGGAGAAACAATGAACATTATGTGGAATGTTTTTTTTTTTTTTACCTTAAACTGCATAAACACATTGCATTACACCAAATACACAACATAATGTTCTTTTTTAGCAACGTCATATGACCCTTTTAAGGTGCTGTTATGAGTACATCAGATAAGAAAGGTTGGTAGGATATGTAACTTTTAGATATCGAACAGGGTGCCTTATTTAAACACCACCTCAGTCAGTCTGCTTTGCTGCATCCAATGCACACTGCTTTACAACCTACCTCCTCCCCAGCTCCTCCTTTAACTTGTCTAACTTATGTCACTGTCACTGAGAATGCTTATTTCTCCGAATAAGCATAAGATGGCTGTGTTGTAGTTTGCATCAGTTTTAAGGTTTGAAAGCATAGTTATGAATGTATTTGGATGGCGTCCTGGAGGTCCTAAGGAATTTTTATGGTGGCCACAAGCCAAAATCTTAGGGATCAGGTGGGTGAAGGGCAGAAACTGCATTTTGACCAATGAGAAGTCCTATCCTTCCCGGGCTTGGTACCAGAGATCATCTTTTTTGCCCTCTGAGAGGTGTCTTGTTGTTGTCATGGCATATTTATCTGATGGTGTTGGACAGATTGCTTATGTTAGTCCACCAAGATCCAATCAAAATGTAGCAAACCTTTGTCCACTGTCATGGTCAGAGAGGGGCCCCGCCATAAACTGGGCCCTGGAATGTGCTGTTCACTACAACTACATGTAATCATTTAATGCCCAGTACTGTCCATATGGATGGCTTTTTTGACTTAGTACACTTGCTTGGTGGCTCACCTTGTACGAGTCCTGTGAAACATGAGTCACAACACTCAACAAAAGAGCTCAAAGCCTCATACAAGCAAGCTAAAATTACATAGTTGCTTCAGCAAATGTATTTTTTGCCCACATTTGCTTTTTGTTACCACTGTCGGTCAGGTTTAACCTTAACCTTTTGGGATTATTGTATGACTTTAATTTATGCCCTTTTTGTTGTTGTTACTTGCTGTGTGATATTAGGAGCGCATCTTTGTGCTTCAAAGTGCTTTTAAACTATTACACAAATCCAATGTCTCTGCTTTGCCAGAGGCAAAGATTACACAGTTCACTTCATATCAACAATATGTACAAAAATTGTGCCAAATTAAAATTTCTTGTTTGCTAATAAATAATTTGCTTAAGAGGAAATATTTAATTTCTCTGACGAATTCATTACACTGTAAAAGAATGCACTGTTAACCTATTAATACAGTCATCTGACTTAATTTTTTTTTCTGCTCTGTTGACATTACCCATACATTTAGCAGACGCTTTTATCCAAAGCGACTTACAATTGGGGGATACATAAAGCGATTCTTCTTAAAGAGGCAAACAGACACAAGAAGTGGTTGTAATACCAAGTTCTTAGACATTATTCAAATAAGTACAAGCTAGAAAGAGAAGGAATAAAAAAATTAAATTCTCTGGGGCAGCCCGTGCTGGCCTGGAGGAGAGAGGACAAATATCATCAAAAATTCGTCTAAAAGTAACCGGTAGGGGGGTTGGTGGCACACAGGTAGCAAAATGTAGTTGAAATGTAATGAAGAAATGATC
>NW_015506581.1:28958-56061 GCF_001515645.1 Sinocyclocheilus grahami
GAGCTTTGGTAGTCTGCTACTGAGAAATCCGACTGACAATTCAGAAAGAAAATGGTGAAGGAGAGGGTTGCAGTAGAGGATGCAGGTTAGCAACATTGCGTTGCCGTCTGCGTGTGACCGTAGAGCGTCATCGAGAGACAACCAGAATGGTTTGGAAACACATGATAGAGGTGGGAAAGAGGACAGAAAAGGAGAGTGTGTGCAGGGAAGAGCAAAAATATACTTAAGTGCCTGGGCGATTTCGTTGCTCGGTGAAGTTGCGCAGGTAAAGTCGCAGGTCTTTACACTCGTTGGTCTTCACACGAGGAGGCCTGAACGCTTCAGCTGATGCTTCCGCGTCAGCGCACAGACATCGGATAAATACACAGTCTAAGACACTAAAGTGAAAACAGCTGTGGCCGCCTTCTAATTAGCACAGCCAATAGTCTATAGCAGGACAATTCCTCCAATCGAAACTACAGTTCGCACTTAAACGCAGGAAGGGAGCAATTAAATTACACGTGCTCCTTCTTAGCCGAGGGCAGTTATTATAATTACCAGAAAGTGCAATCAAAAATACAAATGCAAACAAAAATATAACGTAGAAATAGGCAGAAAACTAAATATTCCTTCTTAGCAGCAAGTAATAATTCCAACAGCAGATCTATAACCAAGTATTACGCAGGACACTCACGTGCATCCGTCTGTCTCTTCTGTTGACTAATCACATACCCATTCTTTGTAATGTGCAATTGTTCATTGACACGTTTTAAAATGTTTACTGAACTTGTTATTTGAGTTCATAGGAAGAGGTCAAATTTGACATGCCAGAGCATTGATGTTGATTTTACATTGTGGTGATTTAGAGTAGAATTTATCATAACTCATCTTAAATTTAAAATTGATTACATATTCTGTAGATGAGGACATATGAATCAGTCAGATTATACTGCAGCAGAAATTATTTCATTATGGTTTAGAAGGACTATAGTGAGATGCAATACTGTTGTAGTTTAGGTCAGCAACGGTGAAAGTCAAACTGTTTTTAAGTAAAAAGAACTAGGTACTAAAAGTAACAACACATAAATCAGACAAAATGTAAATTAATAAAAATGAAAGGGCTTGTTAATATATTATGCTGAGTGTCGGCATAGGCTATGGGTTTCATTTAATCCAGAATTAATTTACTTTAAGTAGAGAGAAATGGAAAGATACACTGTTGAATGTAATACATTTGATTTCTTTTGAATGATTATTCATTAAATGCAAAATGACTTGTTCAGCCACTTTATATGTGAATAATTGACAAGGAAAAATGAGAACCTCTAGCTTTTGTAAGCATACTACACTTTATTCAATCAACTGAAACCTGTTTAACATTTTGAGATTTCAGACATGCAATAAAAAGATTAAGGCAATTATTCAGAAATTTCTATGCATGTTACTTTTTTCCAAAACTATTTAACAATTTCCTTTTTATAGTTAATCTTTCCTCTTTAAAATGTACATGAACTTTTTTACTTTATTTTTTTTACTTGCATTCTGTAAAATGCTTGTCTTTCTTATAGTTTTGATACCTGGCATTGAATTATGGCTCTCAGTATTCTCTAATAGTCAAGTCATAATAGGTACATTGCCAGCAAATTCCATGAAATCTCAGAATATTCTAAAAGGAGCAATTTGTCCTCACATAAAAAGTGTACTTTGGAGTCAGATTATGTGTACCCTTGTGCAGCCAACCATTAAATAAAATAAAAGAGAGAAAAACAAACAGAAAAACGATGTTTGGCTGCATGCAGTGATTTCAGAACGAATGGAGAACAGGCAGTGCCAACTCTGTTCCACAGAGAGTGTTTTTGCTGGATTTGGTTGTCAGTGCATAAGTGATGTCCTATGTATGCAACACACATTCACATAAACCACCGTTGTGTGTGAGAACTCATTGAAAATGTAGTGGTTTTTTTTTTATTATTATTCATTTAAATATGGTAATTAACAGAATATTTTAACAAATTATAAACAAAGAAATGTACAGTGGAAAACAACTCTAGGTCACGAATCAAATCAAGAATTCAGTATCAAGGAGAGGTGTGTAATAAAATGATATGCATGTGCTTGTTATTTGTATCTGCTTGCATCTCTATAAAGGTGACTCATTAGGTATACTGACAGAGATGCGTGCTGTGTCTCTACACCTCAGGCACAGGCTGAAGCATCACTCATCCATTTCATAACAGCTGAGTTGACATTTATCAGCCTCCAGAAAGTAGGCCGTTTGCACAATTTGGTCATTCACTCCTCCAGTTCTGTAGAGAGTAAGAGGTTTTGACTTTGCATGGATATCAGCGTATGAACATCTTTGTCTCTATTCTAAATAAACTATTCACACACACATACACACATGGCCAGTATGAGTGTGTGTGTTTTCAGGAGGATTTAAGGACAGAAAACAAAAAGTGTTTGAGCTTCTAGTGGGGTAAAATGTTATCTTTTGTTAGGGAAAAGGCAGCTCTCTGGACACTAGATTGAACAATCGTGGCATTCTGTGGTCAAATATTTGGTTTAATGACCATTAAACTTCATTAATGATTTCCCCAGGCAAACAGTTTCCTACATAGCCATTTTTAGCTGTTTTTATGCTTTTTCCATATTTGAGTGTTTATCGTGTATTGGTTAAAATGAAATTACATTTCCGAAACAAATAACAAAAGTTGAACTATGAGTTAATTTTCTGTCCATATGATTTCTGACCATATCCTCAAAAAAACATCTATTTTCATTCCCTTTCCCTCCTTTACATGTTCCATAAAACAATTGGACTGGACATTTCTGTGTTGGCATTAGCTGTGAGTGGGAATCTGGCTCTTTTCAGAGAGATGAGCTGCTAATCTCTATTGTAATGGACTCACCAAAAAGCTCATTGAACCACAAAGTCCCCCGAATCTGCCCTGAAAACCCTCAGCTCACTCATGAATGCCTAATACTTGTTCTTGTTTTACCACGGCTTCAGCCTCATCCTTTTCTCACTGTTCATCTAAACTTCTTGTCTTTTATCTTCTCTGTAGATGGGAAATACCACGGAAACTTCCCATTTTGTTTCCAAAATCCCAAAGGAACATGATGTCTTCATGGGTTCTATATACACAACCTTCTGTGAGTCCATTCACTTACAACTGATCGCTTCTACATTATTTATGGACTTTTTAGCCTTTATTTATAGAACAGTCGAGAGAGAGAGTAAAGTTGAGGGAGAGAGAGGAGAAATGGGATGAGGCTTTATACATGTTGATATCATATAGTTTATCATATGGTTTTTACAAATATCATGGATTGAGTTTACAACCTGAACTAACCTTGCCTATGTCATAAAAATGTCATATTGCCTAATATTTTAGGAGACTTGACCTTGATACATAATCATGAGGGTCTCTTAGGTTTCCTAGGGTCCCTCCCCCCCATGAATTAGTAAAGATGACACCAAAATACTTTAATAAAGTTTTCTTCTCAAGAATTTCACACTTTCAATGTTTTTTCTTTTCTTTTTCTTATGTGATCAGGCCAGTTGTGTTTCCCCTACATTTTGGACTTTATACCCCTCTCGACTTTATCAAAATTATTTTTAATTCAGAAATGAAAAACATTCTCATCATAGCAGAGATGTATTCAAGTCATTGTATTTACAGTATGAATTGCATTTTCAATGTATGTTTAGATAAATTAATGGATAGAACAAAAAACACCATTGACCCAGATACCAAAATCTACGTCATGTTAGAATATGAGCACTCATCTTTGAAAGTATAATCTTAATGCTTGGTTTTATATGTAACCCTGGACCACAAAACCAGTCATAAGGGTAAATTTTTTTTAAATTGAGGTTTATACATCATCTGAAAGCTGAATAAATAAACTTTCCATCGATGTATTGATTGTTAGGAAAGGACAATATTTGGCCGAGATACAACTATTTGAGGGTCCAAAAAATCTAAATATTGAGAAAATCGCCTTTAAAGTTAGAAAATTGTATTCTCCTGAAGCAGGTTCCATTAGCATCTAGTATCAACAGATAAAAATAAAATGGCTACTACATGAACTCCATTGGTTTTGTAAAAAATGCCAAATGTGTCAACACCGTCAGATGTCACCACCATAAGATTTTGTGTTCTAATGATATATCAAAATACTTAAATGTGACTCTTGAATAAAAGCTTTATAAACAATAACATACTCACTGTTTGTTTTAATAGTAATTGACTGATTCAATGTATTTGATAGTTTAAAATTACTACAAATTCAGGTTTTCGTCACCTCCGTCAGATGTGTCAACTCCGTCAGTATTGTCACCTCCGTCATTTGAATATTTTGATAATATTTCATTATGATATTTTATATTTGTTGTGGAATTGTTGGTCACATGTGAAAGTCTAATCTGTCTGCTAACACAAGAATGTGTTTTGAAATGTTAAAAGCATATTGAATGCTGTTAAAGATAAAGCTGAAATTATATTACACAGTCCAAGCTAAAAGAAACACATTTTGTTAAAAAAGCGAAAAGTTGGAAGGTTGTATCAAAGCATAGCTCAGTAGTTTAGTACATATAAGATACATAAATGTAGTTTCATTTGTCTGAGTACAAGGTTTTTTTGCACCCGGTTTTGTCCCACTTCTCAAGAATGACTGTGTGCCAATCATAAACTTGTATTTATGCAATTGGTATGTTTTTATCCAAATTTTGATTCTTGAGATAAGGCAATACTGTATTGTAAATGTTAAAGTGTTGAGGGATGTTAGAACAAAACTTCAGAGGCCATTAGCAAGTGGAGCACGAGTACATATGGCAGTTTAAAGAGTGACTTCAAATTTGTAAAGTGCCCAAATAAATCATAGCCGTTTCAGGTCTTGCCAAGATGTCAGAGCAATATCAAAACGGTAAAATAGGGGTTGCAGGGTGTTAGAACAAGGAAAAACACAAAGTGCTCGTGTTAGTGACTATTCATCAAATATTTTTTTTTTCTCTTTTTAGGTATTCTGTCACTCTTGGGAAATGGCATCCTGCTCCTTGTTGCGTATCGTAAGAGATCATCTCTCAAGCCGGCAGAATTCTTCATCATAAATTTATCTATTAGTGACCTTGGGATGACAGTTACTCTCTTTCCCTTGGCGATTCCATCAGCATTTGCTCACAAGTAGGCAGATGCCATAAGAAGTCTGTGCTAAAATATTCCCACCCCCATATCAGAGACAATGTCTAAAGCAGCTCTGATGCTCCATTTCATTGACACAGGACCAAAGCTGTAGTAGTACTGCCTAACACTGTGCCACAATGTGACAAACTTTATACAGCTGGATAATGCAGTTGAGTAGGAACACCTACTAGCAACCAAAAATACAGCAGCTTGACATTTTATCTTGCTGCAGATGGTTGAGACGCAGCGTTAGACTTTGCTGTTTTCATGACAATCAGAATTAGTCTTGTTTTTTGTTCTAGTACTAGAATCAACAATGTATGGAAGCCTTTTTCAGTCTCGAGTAAAAATAAAACAAGTAATTGAAAAAGTTTAAAATAAGAAGTCTCATTGTGAGATCAATTGTTGTATAAAGTGACAGAAATAAGTCACAATTACAAAATATAAAGTTGCAATTATTAGAAAAAAAAATCACATAGTGAGATATAAAATCGCAATCGCAAAGATAGTGGCAACTGTGAAATAGAAAATTATATTTTGAGATGTGAAATAATAATGAAAAACAAAGTTGCAATTGTGAGAAATACAGTCACAACTGTAAGACATAAAATGACAGTAAAATAAAAATGACATCACAAGAAATAGAATGGTAATCGAGATTCAAAATTATATTGTGAGATATAAAATTACATTTACAAGAAATAGTTGCAAATGTGATCTACAAAAAAATAAAGTAGCAGTTCTGTCAGGACCACTATCGTCAAAATGATAGATACTTAGCATAAAGTTTGGTTTGGCGGTATGGTTCTGTTCTGGGCAAAAAACCTCCCTGCCCATCCATGCAGCCTGTCATGAATGAGCAGGGAGAGCAGCAATAATAACCCCCCCAGGGTTAACAGAACAGAACAAGGCAGATATCATTAATGTACTTAATGATATTTAAGTGTAACACTTTATTCAAGATAAAGGAGTCTGATTAGCAAGGAATATCAGAAAGCTAAGTCCTGACTGTGGCGAAAGGAGGAGCTGGGGATGGAGGAGGGTAATTTGCTCCGAAGCAAGCTGAAAAGCTGCTGAATAATACTGAATACAGCTTATATAGAAATGCCGCGATAGGTGTCGTATTCCTATAGGTAGATGTGATCAGCTGAGAATCAGCTGATGCAAGCTTGACTCGCGTGACCTGCCAGAACTAACGTTAAAGCTTAATTTGTGAGATATACAGTCAAAACTAAGACACTAACTTTGCATGATATAAAACTGCAATAACTAGAAATAAACGAGCAAATATGATAAAGTATCAACTGTGAGATATACAGTCACAAATGTAAGACAATCTTATTGTGAGAATCTCAATTACATAACTATAAATGTATTTATGTAATTGAGATTTTGTCTCACAATAAGATTGTCTTACATTTGTGACTGTATATCTCTATATTTCAAATGTAAAAGTCACGTTGTGATAAAAAATAAAAATAAAAAATAAGTCAAAATTATGAAAATATAAAGTTTTAATTAATAATTATTCACTTGATTTGATTAACTTTTTAACTGGCTTCTGTAACGATGTGCATGTGATTCATTGTTTTCCATGTTATTCCTGTTTAAATGTCAAATTCAAAACTCTGTGGCAACGTTTTTCAACCATTTCAGATCTGGCTTCTGTGCCACATTTGTAATGTAATGATGATTATATTCAAATCCAAAAATCATTGTTCATTGCTTTCTTTACTTGCTTCTCTCTCAGGTGGCTGTTCGGAGAGCTGACATGTTTGTGCTATGCTGTATGTGGCGTTCTCTTCGGCTTATGCAGCCTGACAAATCTCACCGCTCTGTCGTCCGTCTGCTGCCTCAAAGTCTGCTTCCCAAACTATGGTATTCTTCCTCGACACCTTTCACACCAAATACATTTATCTTCCTCCCTGGCCCTCATCCATATCTTAATTAGGAATCGGTTGCAGCTCCACGAATCCCTTCTGTCCTGCCGTGATGCACCCCAAAGGAAAATTCATTACCTTCTGGCTTTCAGTGTCATTATTGGATATTCTAGCTTTTATCAGGCTCTAGATGCCCCTTGTTCATTTGGCTTTTGGTCAATACTCCCACGTATGGACAGGAGCAGTTGGCCTCATTAGAGTTCATTAGTTTTGTCAGTTTCAACTTTTGACTGACTGGTAAAAAGATGAAGGGGTGTGTGGGAGAGAGGAGACAATTAAGATGGAGCAGATTAACGGCATGTGGGTGAGCTTGAGAACAGAGATTTAGATGGCAAAGAGGACAGCATGTGAACAGATGGATTCTGTAGGTGGAAGAGAAGCAAACATATTTGGGATGCAGTTAAAGCCTTATTTTAAAGTACATGTTGCCAGATATGTTGTGAATCTTTAGCTCTGCACCTGATAGATGCCGTAATTATAGTACATTATAGTTTATGTAAGCAGTGTTGGGAGCTGTTCACACAGAACATGTTTTTCCATTTGACCGTGCTACTTTTCCATTTTCCATCTAAGCTTGCACTAGACAGACATGTTTGACTGCTGCGCTCACGTCTCGCGTCTTTTTGCAGCATCTCGCACACAACGCAGCGTTCTAAAAAGGTGGTGTTTAAGTCCGAGAAAGTACAGCTTTTTTTTTTTAAATGTATCAAGACCTTGCATTTTTTTCACATTCCATTGCTCACATCACACGTTTTTCAAAGCAAAAACACATTCTGTGTGAACCGGCCCTTGAGGGTAACCAAGGAGTGTGTAAGCATTCCCATTCATCTCAATGGTAATTGCTCAGCTGACGCACTCATAAGTACGCAGCCTGCATACTACCATCTATGCTTATCTGAGGATTTCATAAGCGAAACAGTATTTTTACACTCTTTATATTTCACATTCTGGCTATGGTGTCATAAACAGCAGGGTCCATTCAATTAAATGGGTCCGTGTAAAATCCTGGTTTGTAATGTCTAACCAAATGCATGAAGATTGTAGGGTAATTGACTTGTAGAGTATAGACTTAAGCTAGAAATATACTAGTGTAGTTTGCTGAAATTTATAAAAAAAAGAAAAGAAATGTTTAATATCGCAATATATAGTGATTTACCATTAGATGAGAATTTTTATAGGACATTAATGGTCATATTTACATATGACCGCATATATCATAAATCTAACTTTTAGGTTTTCTAATCAGGCTTTGAACAAGGTTCCCATTAAAAGGTCTTTCAGTCAACTGAATTGCTTTGAGGTCTTGCTTGGACTCATTTGACAAGGGCAAACCCTATATGTGACCCTGGACCACAAAACCAGTCATAAGGGTCAATTTTTCAAAATTGAGATTTGTACATCATCTGAAAGCTGAATAAATAAGCTTTGTATTGGACAATATTTGGCCGAGATACAACTATTTGAAAATCTGGAATCTGAGGGTGCAAAAATATCTAAATCACATTTAAAGTTGTCCAAATTAAGTTCTTGGCAATGCATATTAGTAATCAAAAATTAAGTTTTTATATATTTACAGTAGGAAATTTACAAATATCTTCATGGAACATGATCTTTACTTAATGTCCTAATGATTTTTGGCACAAAAGAAAAATCAATAATTTTGACCCATACAAAATTATTATTTTTAAGCTATTGTTACAAATATACTCCAGCGACTTAAGACTGGTTTTGTGTGTCCAGGGTCACATAGTGCTGCAGTGATGTACTTTTGCAGGCCAAACCGGAAGTTAGCATCACCCTGGTTCCCTTGACCAAACCTTGATTTTTCCATTGGCTTTTTGATTATTACAGAAACGTTTTGTTCATCATGATAGTTGTCACAAATGAACACAACTTGCATGAATTTTGAAGGCTAAATACAATCAGAAGAAGTAAAAAGCTAAACGTAGGCTGTAAACAGACTACACTGTGGACTTCAGCATCACCATCACTAAGCTTCCAACAACTCTTTCAGTCTTTATTTTAAAAAACATTTTTGCTGAAAATTTGAGTTGGAGTAGTTTGCAAGAGTGTGATTATACACACAACAAGGCTGAGAAAGCAGACTAGTGAGCAGATGAGTTTCTGTTTGGTGTGATGGCATTTAAAGTACCCAACAACCCCTGTAATCCCATTTAGACACTTGTTAGAAACCGCCTTTTTCAAGACAATGGGCTATTACTGATGTATTTTACGATGTAGAATAAAACCTAAAAATATCTTGAGCTTGTGTTAACCACAGACTGGATATCGAGTCAAGTCACATTCATCTAGCGCTTTATACAATACTGATTGTGTCAAAGCAGCTTTACAGTGTTAAACAGGAAAAATGTATGCTGATTATGCCAGGAGGGCACTCCGTCATTGGTGGGCTCGGTCTGATGGTCTGCACCGTGGGGAGATGGTGGGCTGGGCTCTGGGTCAGGAGTGGATCTGTCGAAATCATCCTTGGGAGAGACGATGAGAGGCGATCCATTTCTCGCCAGAATCCACTCCACAAATGTGGCGAAATCCTCTGGAGGACCATCTTCGGACGACGGCGCTCTGCTCGCGGTGTTCAAGCTTGCGTCATAGAATGAGCAGAGCACATCTTCCGGGTAGCTGGTGGTGCTAGCTAACAGTAAGAACAGTCTTGTATGGTCCTCGAAAGATCTCTCCCCCTGCTCCACATATTCCAGGCAAAAGAGGGCATCCATGAAGGGAAACACAACGGAAACAAAAACACCAAGAGAAAACGGGAAACTAAAACGGAGGGTGGACACACGGAGGTAATGGATTTGGTCGGGTCTTCTGTCACGATTCGCTGTGGGAGGAACGATGGAGACGCAGAGAAACGTTCAACAGTCTTTATTACTTGAATCACAGGGGTAAATCCACAACACGAACACGGGAAACACACAACATCCAACAAGTAATCAAACTAAACAAGAACAGGAAAAAGACCATAAAAGGAAACACAGGAAGAACTACAGAGGCAAAACGGGTCCAGCAGTCTGACAATATTATAGGCTATGTTTTATTTATAATATATATATTTTTTTATATCAAAGCATGTTTTAACCCATATAATAACAGTCCATATTAGCCCATGTATTTTTAAAAACATGTTATTTATCGCAGGGATTGAGTCCTCTTCAGGAGAGAGCAGTTACAGTAAATTGTTTGGAGGTTTTTGTATTTGCTAGTTTGGGGAACAGGCACAGTCTCTATTGTGTGACGTCTAAGTGAAAGTCTATATGTGCTGAAAATTAACCGACTTCTGTGACGGCTAGCTAGGCAGCTAGCAGACGGTCAGTTTAGCCCGTTTGTCTGCTTCCTGACCTGAGCCTCAGTTAGTCAAGTACAAACTCTAAGACTATGTGCCATATTTCTAGAGAGAAGAGCAGCACCACCCCTGGAGGGATGAAGACCATCTCTTTTCGACAGGTCAGGTCTGCCCCAAAAACTCGTCCAATTGTCTATGAAACCTATGTTATTCTGCGGACACCACTTAGACATCCAGCCATTGAGTGACAACAGTCTGCTATGTATCTCGTCAACACAGTAAGCAGGGAGGGGACTTTTTTTGCCAAGATGTCAGGCGCTCTGGCTCCCGGTAAACATTGGACTATGGTGGCTGGTGTCTCTATTTTCACATTCCGTGCAAAACAATCGCCAATAACTAGGCCTCTTTCAACAGGTTTCTCAGTGGGAGTGGGGAGAACCTGTTTAATGTTTTAATCAGAACAGAAGAGCCGTGTTTTGTCCCGCGACTATGCCGCCTCAGTCATTCTGCTACCGGAACCGAACAATGTACAAGACTCACTATGCTAGTCACATCCAAAGCCGTATCTAAGGCCCTCACATTCTTACTATCCTCAATTAAAGTTTGGATGCGTGTCTCTAGTTCTGAAATCTTCTGTCAGCCTAACTATTTGCCTGCATTTATCGCATATGAATCCCTCACCGCTGAAAGAGAAGGCTACACTATACATGTGGCAAGCAGTGCAAGTGACAATAACAGGAGAAGCCATTACTCGCCAAGATTCTTGAATGATTCTGACTTGCCACATTTGTTTGATGAACTTGTGAAAAACTGAGCGAGAGAGAGAGAAAAGAAATGGTAGGCACAAATGACAAGCTAACAGGATAACGGAATGCTAATGTGCTGCACTCGAGGTTTAGATTAAAAATCAAATAATATCAAATTAGTTTGATAGATAATATCAGAAATATGGTGAGAATGAAGTTATATTTTAGCTGTTTAAACAACAGAAAGTGATAGTAAGAGAGATTCCAACAGAAAAACAAAGCTTCACAGAGCTACAATCACAAACCACTCTGCAGCACAGCAGACAGGAAACGGAAACAAGTCAATCAAACTGAACGGCACATGCCTGCATCCCTTTTGATCAGAGCCACAGCTCTGATACAGCGATGGGTTACCCTGACATTAAAACGACCCAGGTGCAAAATTGGTGAGGGCGCATGTGAAGCAGGCCTAGAGGAATCACAGAGGAGGTGGCTGCCATTAGGCCGAGCATCCTCTGGAAACTCCTGAGGGGACCCGAAGTCCCTGGCTTGAAAGATGCCACCAGTCACTGAATAGTCAGGGACCGTTCCGGCGTAAACCATGCCCGCATCTGAGCCGAGTCTATAACAGTCCCCAGAAAGACCGCTTGCTGTCTGGGAGACAATTGACTCTTGTGCGAGTTGATTTTCAACCCGAGGCTCTCCAGATGGCTTATCAGCAGCGATCTGTGTGCGATTAGCTCCCGTTCTGATCTGGCTAAAACCAGCCAGTCGGCGAGGTAATAGAGGATGCAGATTCCCATCTGTCTCAGAGGGGAAAAAGCTAAGTCGATGCACTTCATAAAAGTGCAGGGGGCCAGAAACAGTCCAATAGGACTGTGTACTGATAGGCCACTCCCTCAAATCTCAAGAACGGTCTGTGGCGGGGGGTTATGTGGATGTGAAAGTATGCATCTTTCAGATCCACTGTCAGAAACCAGTCCTCGGGACAAAAGTAAACAAAGTAGACAAAAGTTTCAAAGTAAACATTCTGAATGGCCGTCTGATAAGAGAGCTATTCTGAAGTCTGAGATCTAGAATAAATCTGTGCCCGCTATCCTTCTTCGGCACAAGGAAGTAGCGGCTGAAAAGCCTGACTTGCTGTTCGCTAGAGGTACTGCTTCCACGGCACCTTTTGCGAGCAATGTTTGTACTTTAGACTGAAGAACATGAGTTTCATTGTTCTGTACCGAAGTATGAATAATACCTCTGAAACGAGGTGGCCTGCGAGCGAACTGGAGCGAGTAACCTCGTTTTATCGTGTTTAGAACCCAACTTGAAACACCGGGAATGGGCGCCCAAGCCTTGAACCGGGCGGCAAGAGGTTCTAATTTTATGAATGGAAGTTTGCCGTACAAGGGCGGGGAACTTGTATTCATGAGAGTGAGGAGAGGAGAAATTATCTTTTGTATATGTCCGCTATCAGCGGTAGTTTGCTTGAGCATGCACTGAACTTGAAGGACGTGCCCAGCTTGAATAATACTTCCATCACTCTGTGTTGAACGGAGGGATGGAGAGCGAGCACAAGATTTCTTAGAGGGGGTCCCAGCCTCAGCGAGAACTGATTCTTCCTTTTCCTCTCAAAAGTGCTTCGCTAGGTTAATGCTCTCTCAGTGAGAGCAGTCAGCCCCCGTGAGCGCAGCCTTGGCGTGGCCCAGTCTATGCTGCGTGCATCTTTAGATCCGCCTAAAAGGATAAAACCGCTCGATGCAGACGAGGGGTGCTAATCCTCACGCGTAAAACACACTGCCGGATCAGTGTGCTGTAGGAAGAGTGAAGCATGCGGGACCTATTTCTCAGCCCCGCGACTTCACGGTTTCATCCTCCAAGGCAACTGGGAGGGGAGAACGTGAGCATGGGAGGGACGTGGCCGTCTTCATTGAAAAAGGCAAACCGCGAGCAAAGCAGAGCGAGATATATGCTCTCATCGTGAGAGCGATCTGTCTCAGTAAGCGCAGCCCCAGCGTGGGCGTGGCCCAGGCGAGTGGCACACTCAAAACTGAAGCTGTCAGCGATATAGAATCATTGGTGACAGCATTCTCATTTGAACCGTTCGAAGCAGACGAGGGCTGCTTATCTTTACGTGTAAAACACACCAGCAGGTCAAAGAGCTGCGTGGAGCGTGAAGCATGCGGGATCTGTGCCGGCGTGAATCACTCAATCCTGGTCGCTCAACACCGCGAGTTCGCCGTTTCTTCCTCCGAGGCAGCTGAGAGGGGAGAAACGGGAGGGGAGGGGTCGCCTTCATTGAAGAAAGCGATCCGCGAGTGATGCTGGGACAGACTCCTGCTTTCGCAGTGAAAGCAGCTGGTCTCAGCGAGCACAGCCTCAGCGGCGCACACACAAATGAAGTTGTCAGCAATACAGAATCATTGGTGACAGCATTCTACTCCAATCTGCCTTGAAGGATTGAGCCGCTAGATGTAATGAGGGGCGCTGATCCTTACGTGCAAAATACACCAGCGGATCAAAGTGGTGGGGGAGAGTGAACACTCCGGGAAGCCCTGCACGAGCCCCACTCGTGGCGCGACATTTGGAACAACATCGCTAGGAAATTTTCTCAGAAATTTGCTCTCTTAGTGCGCTGGATAGCTGCAGGAGAAGGCTTATTCCTCTGCTGGGGCTCTTCGACGGCGGCAAGCTGCAGGCTAAGCTTCTTCCTCCTTCTTCGGCTTCGTAGTCCAGCGTCAGCGAAGAGATGATCCTCGTCGCTGAAGGAGAATGTTCTGATGAAATGATGCTCTGAGCCGACTTAGAGGTCGGCTCCACCCATTCTGGCGGGCTAGAGCAGCATTGGTTTGTGCAACTACACAAACATGAACAAATCAGGCTTCAGTATCAGTGTAAACAGGAGTTTCCCCATACACAACATGAGAGAAAGTTCGAAAGGGAACTCGCTTATGAGTTTTGGTCTAAAAAAATGTCACCCCCACAGCATCCTGTTGTTCATGACTTCAATGTTCTATGGCCTCCTTTCAAAAAAAAATTGTTCATGTACTTCTGACAAATTGCAAGAATAAGGGAATAAGGATGATTGATGTTTGATCGATAACTCATCTACACAGCATAGCTTTCTTGGTACAGAATCTTTCCCTCGTAAGCACATGGAAGATGAATGGATTGGGGCAACATGAAGTGATGTGATTCTAAAAGGAAAAAGTTTTGGTTTCAAAATGTGTTTTTCAGTTTTCATTTTATGTTTCTAATCAGTAGTTCATATGTAATATTCTCCAGCACAGTATAAACCATTTAAGAGTGATCAGTACTTTGTGCTAAATAAACACTTCTATGATTTGCTTTCCAGGAAACAAATTCTCCTACTCCCATGCCTGTCTGATGATAGTGGGGGTGTGGTGCTATGCCATGGTGTTTGCTGTGGGTCCCTTGGCAAATTGGGGTCACTATGGCCCTGAACCCTATGGGACAGCATGCTGCATAGATTGGTAAGTGCCTGGGAGGATGTTAATGGAAGCACTGAAAGATTCTCAGGAAAACAGACAAAGCCAAAAAGTCAGCCTAAAGGTGATGTGTGTAATTTAAGTGCCATTAGTGGCACCCACAATACTAGGGTTTTCTGTGTGATTGTCTGGGCATTGCAGTTGTTCAGGTGTTCTAAGTGTTTATATGCGCGTGTGTGTGTGTGTGTGTTTTCTGGTGTTCTGAGTGTCCCTATTCCTGTCTAGAGACTGATATTCTGGTCTTTAGATATGGCTCGGGTCTCTCCATATGTACAAGTATATTGGATTTTGTTTTATCATCTGCCAAAATAGCAAATGTGATCACTTTGGTAGTTTTGTAGTGCCACAGAGCTACATTGTACTTTTCACTCTTTGGAAAGTCAGCCTACAAATGGTTTATTTATAGTTGCAAAATGAACTGAAAAGTGAAAAGTGTATTTTATCATCAAAAATGGCACATTTCTTAAAGTAATCGAATGCACTGCATGTTCTATTGAGATCACATGGAGTGCACTCTAACAAAATTACTCCACTCTTTTTATGGTTTTATTTTTGAATATTGCTGCCTTTGAACCCACAATTGCTGGCTTGTCTCAGTACCTTATCCATTCAGCCACTGGGGCCGGGGTTTATGTGCCCCCAATAATTCTTGGTCCTGGACAGGTGGTTTAGTGACATTTGAATGGTATTTGAAACAAACATAGTGATCTAGATCAAAGTGTACTTCAACAGCTCCTCCGAACATTCATGCAGCATTGATATAGTTTAAGGACTAAGAGGTTTTGTGTTTTACGTCTGGACTGTGGAATAGACCCATATCCATAAGTGGTTTAATAATGAAGTCAGTGGGTTTTTGGTTAGACAGGGAGAAATATAAAACATTCTGAGAAATGGATCCCATAGACTGAAGTCGAGAAACAATAAACTAGATTAATGTCTCATTCAGCTGCTTCTCAAAACATTGGTACTGTATTCCAATAGTGTTAGGACTAAGAGGCTTTGTGTTTTACACCTGACCAAGGAATTCATACTGTAGCAAAGAATAGTTTTGATCCATCAACCTCTGAGTTATGGGACCTTGCCTTAGGAGAAATCCTATACCCAGGTATTTTCAAAACAACTTGACTTTTGGCCTGTATTAAGTGCTGCTTTTTACATGTAAGTTTTGGCTAAAAAATGGCCAGTTTATCATAGGACTGTGGCAGCCTTGCTTTGAGTAAAAACTAAGTATCTACTGTATAGAAGTATAAAAGTCCTAGTAGCGGATGGTTTTGATTCATCGACCTCTTGGTTATGCTCTTTAAACATTTTGCTTAAACCCACCCTGGATGGACCTTGAACTCACAAACTTAGGTGACCCAGAGATACCACCAATTTGGGCATATGAACAAAGGCATATCAGGGTCACTATATTGGGGAAAAAACTGTTGGGACGATTCAGACAATCAGCAATCAGTGATTTTTAGCCCAGGGAAATAAACTGTACAGAGGTCCCAGAAACTCTAGCAGTGCTCCTGATTACCATCACCACTGATATGTCCTGTCCTCTTTTCATCTTTTAGGTATGCACCAAGCCAGGATACTCTGTCCATGTCCTATATTATCTGCCTCTTCCTCTTCTGCTATGCCCTGCCTCTCGCCATCATTCTCCTCTCCTACATTCTGATCCTCATCACTGTAAGAGGGTCACGGCAGGCAGTACAGCAACATGTGTCGCCACAGACCAAGACAACAAATGCACATATCCTCATTGTGAAGGTGAGAGTGCAAAACCTCAGTGCTTAAGGACTGGGTGTAATGACATGCAGAGTCATTTAAAAGAGATGTTTTCAGACTGGGCTCCAGGAATCCCAAGAAGGACGCAAGTGGGTGCTAGGGGGCCATGAAAAAATTAGAAATAAAAAAAATAATAATAGTAATAATAGTCTCAGAAATGCGGGATGAAACAGCCCCTATTTCAGATTTTTAGAAAGTAGCTGTCTGAGATGGCAAATGGCAACATGATTTATGTAACATTAGCCATGGATTATTAGCTGTTTGATAACGTATTCAAGTCAAAGGATAATTATATTAATTACCTGTATGTGCCCAACATTGGAGAGAGTGATACATAAAATGCATTGCCATTCTGATACTGTACATGGACTTGTAGACAACCCTGTGTAATTTGTTCTTCCTCTTAATTCTCTCGTAAGAATGTAGAGTTTTTTCCATGTAATTTTAAGGAAGGCATTATTTTCACGTCACTTTTGATTGTTTGAGTTTTAAGGGATAAAACTAATGACTGCAGGGGGACTTAACTTACTGTTGAAAAGTACTGTTTCCACTGCAAATGAAGAATCACCCATTTACTTTTCTCCAGAAAGTGTGGAAATGTTCTCATGAGTTTTTTTCTGTTTCTCTCATAGCTCTCAGTGGCGGTGTGCATTGGTTTTCTGACCGCCTGGAGCCCTTACGCTGTTGTGGCAATGTGGGCTGCATTTGTGGAACCAAGTAAAGTTCCCCCTGTAGCCTTTGCATTCGCAGCTATCTTTGCCAAATCCTCCACTACCTACAACCCTGTGGTGTACCTGGTATTCAAGCCTAACTTTCGTAAATCTCTGAGCAAGGACACCGCTCAGATTCGCAAACGAATATGTTCCAGCCCGTGCAAAGGAAGCCCTGTGCCTGGTGAAAAGCATCTTCAACGGCAAACATCTCTACGCTGCAACAAGGATGCTAGCAACTCCACTCGACTCTCCAACGGCCTGGTGGACAGCCATGGGGCTTGTCTTCATTGCACAGAGGCGGACCCTCATTGTCAACAGACCCCGCCTCAAAGGACTGCCCGTGTGCTGATCGGTACATCCTGCAGTGAGGTGACTGTGAGTCAGCTGCCGGAGAAGATGCAGGCTCACCTTCTGTGAAGGCCCTGTAGGCTCTCCTCATGCCAGGACAAGTGTGAGGAATAGATGGATAGGCAGCCTCAAAATGAAACTTCTGGCCACTAGAGATAAGCTTGATGTGTCGGAGACAAACTGTGGTCACTTCTGATACTGATGTCATGTATAAGGAGCTTCAAAACAATTGACCCTGCACTAAGTCCCACCTTAAAAAGGTTACTGACCAATCCTACCGTAGCAACTGTTGCTGTCCACAGTTTTATCAGACTAGCTTGTGCTGTTTTACTGAAAGTATTTTCACAGAAAGTTGTGATTCATTCACTGTGAAAAATAACAAAAGATGAGTTAAATAAGGTAAGCAGCTGCAAAGCATTTTGGAGTTTTCTCAACTTCAGTAGTTAGTTGTACCTAATTAAAACTAGAACTAGTTAGTTGTACCTAAATAGAACAAATTTTTGAAAGGTATGATGGTTGCTCATTACTACTTAGTTAAATCAACCTTTCCCAGCAAATACATTTGACAGAACATTAAGAATTTTTTGAACACTAAATATTTTGTTAAATAAACTATTAGAATAACATGCATTTTCTAAATGCATGTTATTGATGTTACTGTGAATAATTTATCCATGCATATGTACCTCATAATTTAATTAAAAGGTCTCAATTAATGAAAATGCCTAAATTTTCTGGTGAAACAACAGACTATGCTAGACTTTACCAATCAGTTTGTTCACTTAAACCCTGACCCTTTGTTACGATCGAATGCATCTGCCTCCATCTAAACAACAACAGATGGATAGAATACTCAAATGTATGTCACACAATACAGAAAAAAATATCTGTCATTACATCCATAACATTGTGAGTTTAGGAAAAACATCTTCACAACTGTCAAGCCCTGAAAGTTAATAAACGTAAAATTGCATAGCAGTTGTTAATATGGTTATAGTCAAAGAACTGGACAAACCTAACCAAAATGAACATTAAACACAATAATGGTGACCTAAAATATAAAACACCGAAAACACTACATATATTGTCAACCTTTAAATCTAAATAACAATTAATGTACACATCTTTGTAATTCCCCATGTTTTGATCAAACATGGACATTTAAATTATCCAAGTGCAAGGGATTATGGGTATTCCTCTAGCCACAATGTTATTTTAAAAGGCATACTCAGTAATGCAGCTATGTGAGGTTCAAATTGTAACACTAACCCTTAATTTACACTTTTAGAATTGTGTGCATAATAAAGGAAAATATTAAATACATTCCATATGATATATGAAAATAATAATATTCAAATCAAGTCAAGCTGTGATTGTCATTAGTGGCAATTATAAGCATGGTGGAATGAGTGATCAAACTTGACATTATTATTTACCAGTATTTAAAATTACCTAAAAGCTAACTTTTACTTATTCTTTTTTTTTTTTTTATGTTAACTTTTAATATTAGATTATATAGAGTGTGTCTAACAAAGTGGAAGTTTTGAAAACATGGAACATTCTATTAGGCTTGTCTGAACCAAGGAGTCAGTGTAGGGCTGGTCGGTTAACGTGTACATTTGCCCCTGCTGGTAGATTTTGCAACTACGTAATCTGGCCCAAAAAAAAATTTATATATATATATATAATTGATATTGTAGTGGTTAAAGTGCCCATATTATGCCTTTTCATGCAGTGTGTCATGTAGCTGTATGTGAACATAAACTATCTGCAAAGTGGGGAACCCAACAGTGCACGATAAATAATGTTATTGTCTATCAAAAAAAAAAAAGAGTCGGCTCGCAATCGCCTAAACGAGTCATCAGGAATTCGAATCTTATTCTGGTACGGCTCTACGTCACAAAGTAACACATTTGCATAATGTCCACCCACGTTCTACATCGCCAACTTGCCCGTCCACAAACAGTAACATTTCCGTGTGGTTAACATCATGTCGAGAAGACGCTGTATCCTACGCTGTGAGTAAATTTGTTTTATCACATCTTATCATTACCACAAACTTGTTAACACTTGACACTTACCACGGAGAAACGTCCTGCTTGCGACTCAGTCTCTTGTCGATCAGCCAGTTCAACCGTTTCAGCATCAGACTCCGGCTTGATTTGGTAAGGTACAATCCATACCATCTTTTCTACATATTGACAAGTCTCCAGGGCTGTCATTCCGTCATGGCAATGTTTCGTTTCTGACACGCGCTGTTCGCGGTAGACCAATCCAGAGCCAATCTCTCTACGGCTCTGGACCAATCACAAAGGACTGCGCCATCTGACCAATCACAGCAGTGAGGGCTCACGGAAAGGAGGGGTTTAGAGAGACTGATTCTTTGAACTGCTTCACACGAATCATTTAGAAATTAGGTCAAATTAAATCTATTTTTTGAGAAACCTAACGTGTTTTTTGATCTTGCATGCATGTAAACCTCTTTTAGGAGACTCATAAAGCAATATTAGCAACCTTAAAAATGGCATAATAGGGGCACTTTAATACAAGTTATCCGATACCTCACAAATCAGACTGGCCAGCTGACATTTTATTTATTTTTTAACCATTCTAATTTATTGTTTTTACGGTTTAGTTGAAATTCCTTATCTGGTACCCAAAAATAAAAGAAAGTAGTCATCTGACACGCTCACACTTAAATGACCTGATATCTGTAATAATAATCTGACCACTACATTAATTTGGTGCGACATGTGAGAACCACTATAACAGTATGTATCACTGGAAAAAACTATCCACGTATTCTGACAAATTTATTTTTGCAAGCAATATCAACTACTCCATTTTACGGTCCACTCAAAACCCACTTAGGTCATAAAAATGCTTGTGTGAAAATCTCTCCTTAGCTCATTGCGGAGAACCATGACTTTTCCAGGATCACTAACATAACAAGAAACAGTGGCTGACTTTGTTTAGCTAATAGCACAGCTGTTGGCAGATCAGATCTTGTGATATTCGAGGAAGGTAATTAATCTTTCAATGAAGTAGTGACAAAGAAGAAGAGGAGATTCTTGTTTGCCATTACTTAAGTTTTCCAGAACACCAACTTCTCTATGGAGAAAGAAAGAATAAAAGAAAGACAAGGGTCAGCTAAAGGAGTAAGCCTTGGGGAGGACATGAGTTTTATGTCTTGCTCAAGAGCACAACATCTGACATCTATGTCAGCAGACCGTCTGTATGCTGTCCTGACATTAACATCCTCATAAAATGGTATATGTGTTCTACAAAAGTGTCTGTACGTTCCACAATGCACTGTGTTTTATACACTATGTATATTGTTGTTAAACACCATTAACAGTTATGAAAAGAAATCATTTAAAACGTGCATGTAATATTCGTTTTTTTAAAAGCAGCTGCAATTAAAAATAATAAATGAAAAAAAAATCTGATTTGATCATTACATGAACTAAAAGACATTTCTGGATGTGGGAATATGATATGATATATGAAATTCTGTAACAATGAAGCATTTATTGCTATTTTCATCCGTGAGCTATGATAGACTATACAACAAGACTCACTGATTTTCAATCTGCCATTAGTTTTGAAAGTAGAACAAGTTAAATTAATCAGATGATCAATAATGTTCTCATCATAAATATTTTAATTTCACTTCATTTTCTTTTTATTTGATCAAAACATATGATTTTAGATTATTACTCTCTTTCCATAAAACCCCTAGAGTGTCCAGAGCATATAACCCAATATAGATAACTTGAAGATTAATATATATTCTAGTTAAGATAAAATAAAAATATAAATCTTTAAAAGAATCATTTCTACATCTGTCAAACTGAGGAGGTTTATGTAAAAAAGATATATGGATTTTCAATTTATTCATAATCAAAGTTGAATGCTTGATTTGGAATTTATATTTGAAATGTGTAATAAATATTTACCACATTTTATATATATATGTACACAAATAAATACATTGAGAAAATGAAAGAAGCAGCAGGTTGCACTAAAAGGTAAGATGAGCCTCATACTCATAAGTCTAATACTTTGCCAAAAACTATATATATAATACATATCATACAGTAATCATGTGTGGAAGGACAATGTGTAAAACAATAAGGTGACAATCATATGATAAAAGTACAAAACATGGTAAATAGATTTCTCACAATAAGCTGTTCATATCACATTTCCCCCAAAATTTGTGTATGATTTCTTGAAGAAATTTAAGCTAATTTAACATAACATTCTTTCCCCAACTTGTCATTATTTGTTTTATTATGGTGATTGTCATTGAATCGTGTTTAGTGCATCAGATACTTTATCAGGTACTATTTATAATTTGTTTTGTTTATTTTATATTTATTTCTTTATAATTCTATCTCTCTGTCTGTCTGTCTGTCTGTCTGTCTATCTATCTTTTTTTTCATTACAGTAATGATAATTGGCAAGGTAGTGTTCTTAACTGTCATGGAAGCACAATGCCAAACATTTTAATCTTCATTTTCATAGTACAAAATATAATTATTTCATTTGATTTTTGGGTGAAACATGACATGGAAATATATATTCTAGTTAAGATAAAATAAAAATATAAATCTTTAAAAGAATCATTTCTACATCTGTCAAACTGAGGAGGTTTATGTAAAAAAGATATATGGATTTTCAATTTATTCATAATCAAAGTTGAATGCTTGATTTGGAATTTATATTTGAAATGTGTAATAAATATTTACCACATTTTATATATATATATGTACACAAATAAATACATTGAGAAAATGAAAGAAGCAGCAGGTTGCACTAAAAGGTAAGATGAGCCTCATACTCATAAGTCTAATACTTTGCCAAAAACTATATATATAATACATATCATACAGTAATCATGTGTGGAAGGACAATGTGTAAAACAATAAGGTGACAATCATATGATAAAAGTACAAAACATGGTAAATAGATTTCTCACAATAAGCTGTTCATATCACATTTCCCCCAAAATTTGTGTATGATTTCTTGAAGAAATTTAAGCTAATTTAACATAACATTCTTTCCCCAACTTGTCATTATTTGTTGTATTATGGTGATTGTCATTTAATCGTGTTTAGTGCATCAGATACTATATCAGGTACTATTTATAATTTGTTTTGTTTATTTTATATTTATTTCTTTATAATTCTATCTCTCTGTCTGTCTGTCTGTCTGTCTGTCTGTCTATCTTTTTTCATTACAGTAATGATAATTGGCAAGGTAGTGTTCTTAACTGTCATGGAAGCACAATGCCAAACATTTTAATCTTCATTTTCATAGTACAAAATATAATTATTTCATTTGATTTTTGGGTGAAACATGACATGGAAATGTTCTTGACCGATTTGCTTGGAGGGTATCTGGGAATATGAGAGTGACCTTGCCGGGAATCCGAAATGACTCCTTGTTTGAGTATAGACTAATCCTTCGCCTGGCTTCCAGTTTAAAACCGCTACGGCCTGCGGGGGCTGTGAAAATCCTTCTTTAGCAGTTGCACTGAATTTCACCCCTTGATTTAAATCCTTATTTTTTCAGGCTGTGAGCTTTCATTTCTGACTAATGTCACACTGGCACTATGTGGAGTCATTTTTACTCACAGGGCAGATTTACAAAAGGCTAAGCCTATCCCTAAACCCAGCCTTAACCCATCACTCATTTCATCTGGATTGCTAATCTTCTCCCAAAATCACCCCAGAATGTCATTTACCTCTCACAGTGTTGATCAACAGTTGCTGGGACAAGTGTAGTGTTTTCCTCACCTGTACATTATAACGGCAGCAGCCCCCAAAATGAGATTTAAAGTTAATTAAGGTAAATACCTGAATTAAATTGTTTGGGCGTCAGACAAGACAAAGAAAATGGTAACACTTTATTTTAAGGACCAGTTCTCACTATTAGCATGCCTTATTCTGTATGACCATATTTTAGATCCCGTAATCCTACCCCACACCTAAACTTAACAACTATCTTACTAACTATTAATAAACAGCAAATTAGGAGTTTGTTCAGGGAAAACTAGATTTAGTTTCAAGCCAGAAGAATGTAATTTAAGTAAATGCAAAAACATCAGAAGAAAATGAAGGGGAGGGGGCAACAAACAAACAATCTTCCAATGTTTTTTCCACAGCATTTATATAATTGAAAACAACAACAACAACAACAACAACAACTAACAAATACATTGAGAAAGCAACATGCTTTCCACATGGCCCATATTGTTCAATTCAATCTTCACAAGATCAACGAGTCCAATAAAAATGTCCAATGAAAAGTCAATAAAACACAAAAGAAGTTAGTTTTCCCTTACTCAGATTTCGAAAACAGTCAAAGTTCACACACACACACACACACAAAGATAATTTAATCCCACCTGCAATATATTGGTGAGTGCCGTGTGTGTGTGTTTCCTTCCACTTCCTTTTCACCATTTCCTCCTAATTTGCGGACAAAGTGCAAAAGCTGGTATGGATTTTTTTTTTTAAAGAAGTTAGTTTTCCCTTACTCAGATTTCGAAAACAGTCAAAGTTCACACACACACACACACACACAAAGATAATTTAATCCCACCTGCAATATATTGGTGAGTGCCGTGTGTGTGTGTTTCCTTCCACTTCCTTTTCACCATTTCCTCCTAATTTGCGGACAAAGTGCAAAAGCTGGTATGGATTTTTTTTGTTCGTATCGCCACAACGTGCTGATATCATATTCAAACAAAAATGTGTCATGGTTTAGCTTGCCTGTGTCCTGTTAGGTCTTTCTGTTAAAGGGACAGTCACCCAAATATGAGAGTTCTGTCATCATTAACTCACCCTCATGTCACTCCAAACCTGTTGAGACCATTTTTTTATTTCTTTTGTGGAACACACACACACTAAAGATATTATTTAATGAAAATGTTCTGTTGCACTTCAACAAGACATATTGTGCCAGTTTGATTCTAATGATTAAACACACGAAAAACTGACTGAAAGTCATACTTTTGGAACAACGTGAGTAAATGTTTGCAGAATGTTAATTTCAACGTGAACTTCTCCATTCATTTCTGGTCACACTGACCATTCTGTGAAATATTGTGTATATTCTGTAAATAAAATTGCAACAGAGATCATATTTCTGGCTATTATCTTGATTAAGTTTTGGAATGCACTGTGCAAAGAAATGTTTACATATCATGCAATAGTCATTTTGGAAATAAAAGTTTATTATGCTAAAACATAGTTGCATCTCGAAAACATCTGGAAATGAAAGTTGTTGTTTTTTTCTTATGTTTCTCATTTTTATTTCTTTATTTTTCCATATGGTTGTTATACTTTTTATTTTATTCAGTTTTAGTTAAGTTATTTTAGTTATTTTAGTTTTATTTTAGTTAAACTAAATGAAAATAAGGAATGTTTCCTTGGCAGCTACCTGAAATTTAATTAATATATTTCATGTTACTTCAAGTAACGTTTATTTTATATCAAGTAACAAAACTGAATAAAACATTTTTGTTATTATTGTTTTTATGTTCTTTATGAATTGACTAAAAATGTTTTAATGACATATTTCAAGCTTGACCCACTTAAACTCCTTTGTGCAAAAATATTGCAAATGTCAAACACAATACGCAATTATACGCAATCTAAGAATAACGAATGATTGTCTTTTCTGAGAAACACACCTGCTTGGACTTCAGCAGCGTTGTTGCTCATAAAATGAACCAATGTTACACAGCCGCTAGCAAACATTTGGAACTGAATAGATTTTCTGTAAAGCTTTCATAAAGCGGTCTTTCTCTACATGCTACATTTTATCAATATGCTATTTGTTTATAAATCCATAACTTCATGATTCTTGTGAGAAATACATCTAATCTAAAAGTCCATAAAAACAAAGTACCATTTGAAGTGTAACAAACAACTAAGCCATTTAAAAAATATGAAAAGTAACTGATGAAGTAAAATTTGTGATTTATGTTGCCAGTGTCAAATGGATCAGATACTCTGAAGTATATTTCTGCCTTCAAGTGAACCTCAGAAACTTTATGAAAAACCTTCTTTCTCTAAGTGACTTAAATTAAACTCATGGCATAATTACAACTTTCCAACTCATGCTTGCCTGTGTCCTGTTAGGTCTTTCTGTTAAAGGGACAGTCACCCAAATATGAGAGTTCTGTCATCATTAACTCACCCTCATGTCACTCCAAACCTGTTGAGACCATTTTTTTATTTCTTTTGTGGAACACACACACACTAAAGATATTATTTAATGAAAATGTTCTGTTGCACTTCAACAAGACATATTGTGCCAGTTTGATTCTAATGATTAAACACACGAAAAACTGACTGAAAGTCATACTTTTGGAACAACGTGAGTAAATGTTTGCAGAATGTTAATTTCAACGTGAACTTCTCCATTCATTTCTGGTCACACTGACCATTCTGTGAAATATTGTGTATATTCTATATAAGTACCATTTGAAGTGTAACAAACAACAAAGCCATTTAAAAAATATGAAAAGTAACTGATGAAGTAAAATTTGTGATTTATGTTGCCAGTGTCAAATGGATCAGATACTCTGAAGTATATTTCTGCCTTCACGTGAACCTCAGAAACTTTATGAAAAACCCTCTTTCTCTAAGTGACTTAAATTAAACTCATGGCATAATTACAACTTTCCAACTCATAAATACAAACTTCCTAGGAGGACCTGAAAGCACTATCAGTTCCAACTCTGCTTCAACACACCTGTCTGTAATTTTAGTAACTCTGAAGCTCATGATTGGGTTCAGGTGTGTTTGATTAGGGTTGGATTTGAACTCTGCAGGACAGTAGCTCTCCAGGAGCAGGCTTGAAGATCCCTGTTTTAAAGGGGTCATGTGATGCTGCTAAAAAGAACGTTATTTTGTGTATTTGGTGTAATGAAATGTGTTTATGCGGTTTAAAGTAAAAAAAAAACATTATTGTCCACATACTGTACATTATTGTTTCTCCTCTATGTCCCGCCTTTTTGAAACGCGTCGATTTTTACAAAGCTCATCGGTCTGAAAAGTGAGGTGTGCTGTGATTGGCCAGCTATCCAGTGCGTTGTGATTGGCCGAATACCTCAAGTGTGAGACAGAAAGGTTTCGCCCCTCACCATACTGTGATGCCGTGTCCCGGAGCGATGAGACAAAAACATTACAAACGAGGTATTTGTTGTGTCCGGCGGACTTGTGGCAACCACATGTGACAACTCCGCTTCGTCCACGGTGAAAGCCGATCCGGCGATCCACAGCGCGAAGTTGATGTATTTCCTCAGCAACCAGCACGGATCAGCTCTATTGGCATGACGAAGCAGATATCATCCTCTTTTGGAAGACCAAACAAAGTAGTTTTGCTTTCACAACGAAAACGCAGCGGCCTAGCGTGAGGGGACGCCCCGGCTTAGCGTGCCCTGAGGCCGGGATAGAGTGAGCTGAGGCGGTGGGGTCGAGAACGGCGCAGCCAGCGGATCCGACGAATGAGCGGCGACCACATGTTACGACCCCGGGCTGGACTCCGCTTCGTCCATGGTGAAAGACCAAACAAAGTAGTTTCGCTTTCACAAC